>NC_057811.1:197924804-198089541 GCF_018294505.1 Triticum aestivum | reverse complement strand
GAGGCGTCAGCATCGGGGGTGGAGGGGCGAGGGGATCGGGCTCCTCCCGATCCAGATCCAATCGAGGGGGGGAGTGGGGGAGCGAGGTGGGGGAAGTGGGGAGTGGATAGGGTTTCGGGTGGGGTGTGAGAGGGGATAAGGGTGTGGGGGGTGTGGTCGGTTGGGCTGGCCTGGTGCGTGGTGGCCCAGTTGGCCAGGGGGCCTCTTCTCTTTTTATTTTTATTTTGTAGTTTTGTTTTCTATTTCTATTATTTTCCTTTTTCTTTATTTTCTCTACTGTTTTAATTCATTTTCAATTATTTAGACATCCTGTAAAAACGTGGTTTCTTCACCATAAATACCTATGCATTAATTGGCACACTCAGAACATTTTACTTTAATGTTTGAAATTTTTTGATGTTTGACGAAAATTTGAATTTGAACAGTTTTGATCCAACGCGGGATTAGCAACAGTAATCGAGGTGACGTGGCATCATTAGCAGAGGTTTACTCTAGCTTGATTATCCGGGCGTCACAATTGTCTTCATAAACAGATCGGCCGCAATGTTCACGCCTATGTGGATAATATTGTGGTGAAATCAAGGAAGAAGGAGACATTGATTGATGACTTGAAGGAAACCTTTGATAACTTGCGGGTTTATAAAATGATGCTTAATCCGGCCAAGTGCGTCTTTGGTGTACCTGCAGGCAAGCTCTTGGGCTTTTTGGTGTCTAACCGAGGCATTGAAGCTAATCCGAAAAAGATCAAAGCCATCACCTCCTTGGCCAAACCGAAGTGTATCAATGATGTCCAACGCCTGGCAGGCCGGATTGCCGCGTTGAGCCGGTTTATCAGTCGCCTTGGTGAAAAGGCTATCCCTTTATATCAGATGCTGAAGAAAACGGATAACTTCGTCTGGAGTGACGCCGCTAATGAAGCATTTGAGGACTTAAAGCGGCAGCTAGCTAATCCGCCGATTCCCACTGCTCCAGTTGACAAAGAACCATTGTTGCTATATGTGGCAGCTAACGCTCGGGCTGTTAGTGTGGCTATTGTGGTGGAGCGCAAGGAGGCAGGAAAGGAATATCCGGTTCAGCGGCCGGTTTACTATATCAGTGAGGTACTTATTGAGTCCAAGCAAAGGTACCCGCATTGGCAAAAATTGGTGTATGGGGTTTTCATGGCAAGCCGGAAGCTTAAGCAGTATTTCCAAGGTCATCCCATCACGGTGGTCAGCTTTGCTCCTTTGGGGGATATAATCCAGAACAGGGAAGCAACTGGCCGAATTGCTAAGTGGGCTATCGAGCTCGGGCCTCACGGGTTGAAATACATACCCCGAACGGCGATCAGATCTCACGCACTTGTGGATTTCATCAATGATTGGACAGAACTACAAGCGCCAGAAGAGAAGCCGGATCATACTTATTGGACTATTCATTTTGATGGGTCCAGGCAATTGGAGGGCTCGGGGGCTGGAGTCGTATTAACTTCCCCACGAGGTGATAGGTTTTGTTATGTTCTCCGTTTAATGTTCCCTTGCACTAACAATGCAGCTGAATATGAGGCTTTACTCCATGGTCTTCGGATGGCTAAGGAGATGAACCTAAGCCGAGTTAAGTGCTACGGTGACTCGGATCTGGTGGCTCAACAAGTGTCCGGCACTTGGGATTCCAAGGACCCACTCATGGCAGCATATCGTCGTGAGGTGGATATTGTTGCAGGTCACTTTAAAGGTTATCAGGTGGATCATGTGGACCGGCGGAAGAATGAAGCGGCGGACGCTTTAAGCCGCCTGGGTTCCCAACGTAAACCGGTTCCACCTAATATCTTCCTAGATGTTCTGCATACTCCGTCCGTCAAGCTCCCTGGTGAAGAGGATTTGGCTATTCCTGATCCGGAAGCTCAGTTGGTGGCGGCTCTTCATGTTATTCCGGATTGGACGGTTCCATATCTGGCGTATATGAACCGGGGCGAGTTACCAGAGGATGAAACTTTGGCCAGGCAGATAATCCAGCGGTCCAAGTCCATGACTATTATCAATGGAGAGTTACATCATTGCAGTGTGACAGGGGCGTTTCAACGCTGTGTGTCTCCTAAAGAAGGCCGTGAAATTTTGCGTGAGATCCACGAAGGAGATTGTGGTCACCACGCCGGTTCAAAGTCTTTGGTGGCCAAGGCGTTTCGTCACGGTTTCTACTGGTTGACAGCTCATGCTGATGTCGAGGACTTGGTCAGAAGATGTGATGGCTGTCAGAAATTCTCAAGGCGCGCTCACGTATTGGCTCAAGAATTGAGGATGATTCCAATCACCTGGTCGTTTGCAACTTGGGGGCTGGATATGGTTGGGCCTTTCAAGAGATCCAAGGACAAGAAGACCCACCTTTTGGTGCCGGTTGATAAGTTCACGAAGTGGGTGGAGGCAGAGCCAGTTAGTAAGTGTGATGCAGCTACGGCGGTTCAATTCGTCAAAAAGGTGATCTTCCGGTTTGGCTTTCCACACAGCATTATAACAGACAATGGTACCAATCTGTCAAAGGGTGCCATTAAGGAGTTCTGTCACCGTGAGCACATCCGGCTTGACGTGTCATCAGTGGCTCACCCCCAGTCCAATGGTCAAGCGGAGAGGGCCAATCAAGAGATCTTGAGAGGCATCAAACCCCGGCTTATGGTTCCTTTGCAACGGACGCCGGGTTGTTGGGTTGAGGAGTTACCTTCTGTGTTATGGAGCATCAATACCACACCCAACAGATCAACAGGATACACGCCGTTCTTCATGGTTTATGGAGCAGAAGCGGTTCTTCCTAGTGACATCCGTCATGACTCACCTCGTGTAGCGGCATATGTTGAAGCTGACAACGAGAAGGCACGGCAGGAAGCTCTTGACCTGTTAGATGAGGAGCGTGACATGGCGGTAGCCCGTTCAGTGATTTATCAGCAAGATCTGCGTCGTTATCATAGCCGCCGGGTTAGAACCAGAACCTTTCAAGAAGGCAATTTGGTGCTTCGACTCATCCAGGATCAGACGGACATGCACAAGCTATCCCCCCCTTGGGAAGGACCCTTTGTGGTCAGCAAGAATCTACACAACGGGTCATACTACCTAATCGATGTTCGAGAGCGCAAAGACTCACGTAAATCGGAGGAGGAGACCAACCGGCCGTGGAATATTGCTCATCTTCGGCCTTACTATACTTGAGCCATAGGCTCTGCTTATGTACATATTATGACAATGTATATATTATGATCAATATAATAAACCGGAAACTCAGCTAAAGCGGTGTATCTGTTGTTTTTCTTACATCATGTGTGGTTACATGGAGCTTCTGTTTATAAAGCGGCATCCGGTTTACCCCTTGATTCAGCGTCTCAAAGCTTTATGTTACATCACTTGGGGGCTTGGTCATATCCGAACCATAGCTACACCTCTTGATCGGCGCAATGCCACAGCATCACTTGGGGGCTTGGTCGTATTCGAACCATAGTAACACCTCTTGATCGGCTCAAAGCCAAATCAATCCGGGGCCAAAGAGAGTGTTGTAAAACAACAACTCAAACATAGGCACCCACTGAGCACAGCTCAAAATGTTACTTGGGGATTCTTTGCTATCGAAATGAACTTAGAATCTACACTTGTAATAGGCTATCAAGCCATGGCTTGGAAGCCTGGTGTATACACCTAAAACCCCGGGTTAACCTGCCTATTTAAGTAAGTCACTCCGCCCAGGTAAACCTGGTATGACCCTTCGAACTTTGACAAGTTACTCTAAAATAAAGACCCTGAACTTGTCAAGTTAAAACAATGATTGGTTAAGGATTGAGGACCGTCTTAAAAGGCTTTGCAAAAATGGTTTAACTCAGTGGCCTGGCAGCCCAAGAAAAGCCTCGAATTTGGGGCCTGGCAGCCCGTGAAAAGCCTCGACTAGAACGGTTTTATTTGCCTTTTGCTAAGTTTTTCTTTCTTTTGATAAGATTTGTGATGTTTTCAAACCGGTGTTTATCAACCCGGTTAGGCTGTCAACTACAAATTGTCAGTACATGATCAAGTTATAATCCGGAGACTATCAGCCCGGTCTGGTTTTGACTCAAAGTCACCAGTATATAATAAACTGGTGTTTATCATAACCCGGAACGGTTTCATGGTCAACCAATATCATATAACAGGAGTTACTTATACTCCAGATTAGGGTTATGACCCTCACTACAAAGTTGGTCAGCCATCATTATGCCTAAAGGTCAGATGTATCATATATTTCCATATTTGGTTATCTTTACAACCTTGGTCATATATATGTATTTGGGTATCATGGCCCGCCCGGTGGTAAACCGCCAGGGCGCTTTAAGCTTCTTATCTGCAGGAACAGCTTGAGTAAATGGCTATGGATTATGAACATCATATCTTATGCATGTCGGATTAAGCAAGCATCAGTCGCAGATAAATATGCACGAAGGCATAGTAGACCAAGTGTTTTAACTAGCCTATTACAAGGCGTTTCAGTGCCCAAAAGGATAATTGTTTTCTCAAATACGTGTTGCAGCATGTCGAAGGTTAAACCGGCCTCCGGATTATGATTGGTCACCAGCTTGACCTGACGGCTGCGGATCATCTTGCACCGGTTCATCCTCTTCGTCTCTACCTAGCAGCTGGAAGTCAATAGTTGTCCAGTCGATTCCAGTTAACACTTGGAACACAGCTTCGTCGCTTATAAGGGTGGACGGTTCAATATCAGGGGCATAAGTGTGCTTACGGATTGGAGGGATCAGATTTTGCGCTTCCGGAATTGGTGCAACAACCCGTCTGTTCTTGTCATCATAACTTGCCTGATAGTATGAGAGATCAGCTTCTTCAGCCAATTGACAAGCCAGTGGACGTACTTCTCGGTTTATGGCGCGGAGATCCTCCTGGCCAAATTCTGATCTGTCTTCTTTTAAGCTTGGGAAGCCTTTAGCCACGTCCACCGGATCAAGATCAGGCACCCATGCCTTTGCCTGGGTTAGAGCGGTCAGAGCTCCGGCCCTTGCCGCAGCTTTCTTTAGTTCTTCAACCCGGGCAGGCAGCATGGATAGCCTTTCTAAGGTGTCCTTGATCAATGTTGGAGGAGGTTTATTGTGTGAAGCGGTGCAGATGATCCGCTGCGCACCGGTATACAGCTGCTCTATCAGAGTATAGGCCGCTTTCAATTTCTTCTGTAGTCAGAGCCCAGATGGCTAATACGAGTTCCTGCATCATTATAAACGTCAGTAAACTAGCAACACATGGGAAAATATGTTGAAAGTATAAAGCAAGGATGCTTACCAAACACAGCAGCGGTCATAGCATGTACTTGCCGCTTTACACCAGTCAGCTCGTCTACCACCGGTTTGAGAGCTGCTTCTGCGTCTTCAGCTCTTTTCTGCAAAGCGGATTTCTCTGTGTTCCACTCCGCCCACTCCTTGTTGAAGCTCTCCTTTAGCTTTTCCATAGCGGCTAAGGCGCTCGTCAGCTCATCTTTTGCTTTGGAGGTTTCGGCTTGCTGGGATTTGAGGTTCTCTTGCAGATCAGCGGTTTGGCTTTCCTTCTTGCTCAGTTCAGCCTATAAAGAGATAGATATATAATGAGTTGACAGTACATATTTGAAGTACCAAGCACATAACAAGTTATGCCCTTGGTACTTGCGGGCTAATGCATATTTGCTCCTTATCAGAAATTTCTACAAGTCCCAAGCACAATACAAGTATTAAACTTGGCACTTGGGGGCTAATGTGTGTTTGCTCATAATTACTGATATGGGAATTCTTCTACAAAGTCCCGGTTCATCTTTATAAAGTTAAACCGGCCCTTGGGGGCTACATCAGTGAAGTTAAGATGCATTGTTGCAAACATGAAATTGTTACTAAGTCCCGGTTTAGATTGGTATCCTAAACCGTCACTTGGGGGCTACTGGAGTTGATAAGCTGCAATTGAATGTAAGAGAGAAACACTTATGTAGTTACCTCATATCGCTCCTTCATCAAATTTACCAAACCGGCTTCATAGTCATGGCTGGTGTACAGACGGTTCAAGAAGCCGGAGTGAAGGTCTTGAGCATTCAGATGGGCGTAATTTGACAAATCGGCGTTCCATTTTCCTTTGCCAATTGCAGAGAGCTCGTCTTTGGCAGTATGCTTTGACAAAATGATAGGATTGCCAGGAGTGGTATGGCCAGTGCCAGTAATCATAATGTCATCATCTTTGTCATCAGCAGCCGTTACTGGGGTTGGCGGTTTGTCAGTATTTTTAACTGGACTTGCCGGTTTGTCATCAGTTCGGACATGGCTGGTTGGCTGGTCAGCATGGCTTGTGGTGTCAACTTCTACCTGCTCAGCAACAAAGTCATGATCTTGAGGCGGTGGGTCATTCAGTATGGCATCAACGTTGGTCTCTTCAGGATCTAGAGTTTTCTCCGGTTCAACAGCCACGTCATCATCAGCCGGTTTATTCAACCGAGCCTTCTTGCTGGGTCTGGGCTTGGCGCTGAGAAAGATAAACATGAGGATCAGTACAGTATATATTGAAATAACATATCAAGGATAAAAATAAGTGTATGGCTCACCCAAGAACTGTTTTGAGGGGCGGAAGCTTTGTGGCCGACGACTCGCCAGAAGATGAGTGAGAAGTACCCTGATAATTTGAATCAGACGGGTTAAGAGGCTGACGGAAACAACCCGCTTTGGGGCATGAAGTGTCAAGGGGATAAGAGACCTCTGATCGGCGTTTCCGAACCGGAGTGTTCGGTAAACCGGCGGAGCTAACTACCTGGCCGCTGTGCCGGGTTGTGCGGCGAGCTTCGTGCTGCTGTGTCTTCAAAAGAAAGTTTGGGTCCAGGTAAGCAAGGGGGTGAGAAAATTTTACTTTCCGGTTTGCTCGACGGATTTTTTATGTTGGCAGAGGATCTGAATCGGAGGAAAGAATGATTACCTCTACATCATCAGCATGACTGCCTTCAGCGTCGTCCTGATAATAATCATTGTCAATGAGGTGTACGAAAAATGAACCAAGAGAGTCAAGTTCTACCTCTGATTCCAGATTACCCACATCGTCATCATCTGGTAGCTCGGAGGATGCAGTGGTCCTTTTCTTGGCAGGTTTCTTAACAACCTTGGTCTTTGGGCGAAGTGGCTTGGCCGTTTTGTCTTGCGGCTTTGCCGGTTTTTCTTGAGGTTTCTTGTTCCAGAACGGATCATTACCCTGTCAGAGAATAATCACGCTTTTACAGAATATTTGGACAGAAGAAAATTAAGAAGAAAAGATTATATGATTCTTACAGCGAGCAGTTTGTTGAAGGTGCAGAAAGGGAGTAGTCCGGTTTGGGCACAGACAGCCTCCAGTTCGTTCAGCATCTTCTTTACAGCCTCAGTAACTTCCGCATCTGTAAGCTGAATGTCAATGTGTCGTTGAGCATCCTTCAAACTCCCTGTGTACTCACACATCAAACCGGAGCGCCGGCTTAAGGGCAGAATACTCCAGCTTATCCAACAACGAGCAAGATCAACTCCTATCAAACCGTTCGCCATGAAGGCTCTAAGCTTTGATAGTTGAGGAGCATAGTTGGCCCTTTCTTTTGCAGTCAGCCTCTGAGGAAAAGGATGTGTATTGCTAAGGCGTTCAGGGCGGTAACCCGGCAGGGGGTTTTCATCAGGTGGAGATGTATCCTTGCAAGTAAAACCAGGTCTGGTTCCACTCTTTGGGGTGACTGTGGAGCTTGGGATGAGGGAAAGTGACTTCCTTCCTTTTCTGAACCGCCATTCCGCCCAATTCAGTATTGGGTCCATCCGTGAATTCTGTGCGACGGTTTAAGTGAAAGAGATCCCTAAACAGTTCGACTGTAGGTTCCTCTTGTAGATAAGCCTCACAGAAGACTTGGAAGTGGCAGATGTTGGTCACAGAATTTGGACCGATGTCTTGAGGGCGCAGTTGAAAACTGGCCAGTACATCCCGGAAAAAAAATTTGAACCGGGAGGGCTAAAACCTCGACTCAGGTGATCAGCAAACACAACTACCTCTCCATCCTTGGGTATAGGAGGATTTTCCGGGCCAGGAACCCTCCAGTGGATGACATCTTTCTTGGCTAAAGCGCCCGTTTTAACACAATTGTTTAACTGCTCTTCGGTTACTCGAGAAGGAGCCCAATTGCATTCATAGACTTGCTTGGCCATGGCAATGAAAATCTGAAACATGATTATTGCTGGTTTAAGATTTACAGTGGACAACTATACAACAGTATAAGGATGTAAGCATATTGTTAAACCGGAGTCTGATAATGGAAACATTACAACGATGAATGCATTGGCAGTTCAACAGGGGACTAATGGTATCTACTGGGTCATCATTTTTCTATGAGGTTAAACCGCCTAATCTGGTGTTAAAGGTATAAGTCTAAAGATGTATAAGTGAAGGAAAAACAAGTTCCACAGTTTGGCATGGGAATTTCAGATCTGCCATGCGTTGGATAATCAAAATATATTCTGGTCTGAACTCAAGCGTTCAAAAAGTTCAGTAAGTTCAGATGAGTTTGATATCAAGCAGATGCCTTAACAAGAAGAAAGGAGTTTAAACTACAAAAGGCGTTGAAAACAATCAGATCTAACTGGCCATTGGTATTACTGAAGGAGGAACAGCTTCAAGCTATGAAGAACACCGAACCCTAATGGCGGATCTGGCGTGAGGAGAAGAGGAACTTACTGGTGCAGGAGGAAGCAACGGAGGATCACCGCAGTTCTCTTATACGGCCAGGTTGATGCAGCGGCCTTTGTCGAAGCAGAGGCGAAGGACGACGACGGCGGCAGAGCTCGAGGGTCGGTCGGCGCGAGGAAGACGACGACGCAAAGAGGCACGAGGGGGAAAAGTGAAAGTGATCCCTCGGCCTTATTTATAAGATGAATGGATAAAAGGCAGGCGCGAGAATCGAGGAGCCCGAAAAATGGGGTGTGTGACAGCTCTGTTGCCTCGATCCTCGGAGGCCCATTAATGAAGATGGGTTATACACAGTTTTAAATAACAGATGATGTCATGGTGGTTTACCATGGTCCTGGAAGGTGATGTCATGGCGGTTTACAAGATTATGTGAAGATGTTGAAGAAGAAATTTTCTTAAATATTGAGGATTGACATGAACCAGTTCAAATCAATCTGGGGCCTAATGTTGGGGATATTACCACTGGGCATAAACCGGCCAAGAGAGGCCGGGTTAATCCCATAAGTAGTTCATTATATCTGAAGCCCATGAAGACAAATGGTGACGCTTTATAAAGGCCCAGGGCCCAAAGCCGGTTTAAGGCCTGTAGACATAAACCGGTATTGATATGTATACTTGTGTTGTAAGATAGAAAGAGCAGAGACCGTGCCGGACACGTTTATGAGCCGGCCTCGGGATTCTGTAAACCGACGGGCGTCAACCCAGGTATATAAGGGGACGACCCGGCGGCGGTTCAAGGACAACAGACAACAACTCGAGACTCAGGCAAAGCGTATTCGCTCCCTGGTCATCGAAACCCAAGCAATCCCACAACAACTGGATCGCAGACTTTTACCTTCACCGCAAGGGGCCGAACCAGTATAAACTCTCTTGCGTCCCTTGTCCGCTTTAACCCCTTTTAAGTTAACCCGTAGCGATGGCTCCATGACTAAGTCCTTTCTTTAGGACATCTGCCGTGACAAAACCACGACAGGAGGTGAGCGCGGTGAGCGGCGACGGGCTGCAGGGGCACGAGGCCTATGGCGGTGGAGGCGTAGTGAGTGCGGGGGCAGAGAGGGGGAGGCGTGCGGCAGGCGGCGGAGGCGGTGGGCGGAGGAAGCCCGAGCAGCGCCGGGTATGGGGCGGCGACAAGCGCGGCGCAGTAGCGCGCGATGCGTGGCAGGGAGTGGACTACGCGGCGCGGAGCAAAGGAACGAGTGGGTCGCGCATGAGACAGAGACGGAGGCGGGCGCGTGTGCGTGCGGTGTGCACATGGGGACGGGGAAGGAGGAGAGGCCGGGGGCCTCACCGCGGGCCGCAGGGACAAGGCAGCGGGGGTCGAGGAGGAGGACGGGGACGACGTGCGTAGTGGGAGCAGGCCGGTGAGGGAGGTCCGGCGCAGCGGCGTGGGCTCCAGGCGGTGGCGAATGATGACGAGGCGGCGGCGTACGGCGGCGGCCTCCTCCTCTCGATCCCGATCCAATCGGGGGAGAGAGAGAGGGGGGAGATATTTCGGGGGAGTGTGGGGGTGTCGGTGGGCGAGTGGGGGAGTGGGGGGTTATGGGGTGCGGGGGTGGGCCGGCCGGTTGGTTGGGCCAGGTGGGCCGGAGCCCAGTGGGGGGTGTTTCCTTTTTATTTTTATTTTGTTTGTTTTTTTCTATTTTGTAATTTCTTTTCTTTTTATTTATTTTCTTTTCTGTTTTAAATCATTTTAAGTTATCTAGGCATTTTATAAAATTGTGTTTATTACACCATATTTACTTATGCAAAATATGGCACCTCCCGAACATTTTTGTTTTAAATTTTGAAAAACTTTTATTGTTGACGTTAATTTGAAATTTTGAAACGGTTTTGATCCAACGCGATATTATCAATAGTAATCGGGGTGACGTGGCACCGTTAACGTGGGATTACTGTAGCTTAATTACCCAGGCGTCACAGGGCACAACCCACCAGGGCACGCCCAGGTGGGTTGTGCCCACCTCGATGGCCTCCCACACCCCCTCTTTACCCTATAAATTCCCAAAAATTCCAGAAACCCTGGGGGTTAACCTAGATTAGAAGTTCCACCGCCGCAAGGCTCTATAGCCATCGAAAACTAATCTAGACCCTTTCCGGCACCCTGCCGGAGGAGGGAATCATCTCCGGTGGCCATCTTCATCATCCCGGTGGCCACCACGATGAGGAGGGAGTAGTCCACCCTCGGGGCTGAGGGTTTGTACTAGTAGCTATGTGTTTAATCTCTCTCTATCTCTCGTGTTCTTGAGATGTCGTGATCTTGATGTATCGCGGGCTTTGTTAATATAGTCGAATCATATGGTGTTTCCCCTCTCTATCTTGTTGTGATGAATGGAGTTTTTCCCTTTGAGATTTCGTTGTTATCGGATTGAATACTTTTATGGATTTGGGAACACTTGATATATGTCTTACAATTGAATACTCGTGGTGACAATGGGGTATCGTATTGATTCACTTGATATATGTTTTGGCACTCAACTCGTGGATTCTCGAGGTGACATTGGGGTAATCTATGCATAGGGGTTGATGCACGTTCTTGTCTTTGTTTCTCCTGTAGAAATCTTGGGGCACTCTTTGAAGTTCTTTATGTTGGATTGAGTATTATGAATATGAATTTGCTTTGGTGTTATTTTAGTATGAACTCTAGGATAGATCGAACGGAAAAAATAGCTTTGTGTTATTTTAGTACGAACTCTTGAATAGATCAAACGGGAAGAATAGCTTTGAGGTGGTTTCGTACCCTACAAACAATTTATTCTTATGTTCTCCGCTAGATAGGAACTTTGGAGTGATTTCTTCATCGCACTTTGAGGGACGGTTATATGATCCAATTATATTAGCATTGTTGGGAGATTGCACTACGAAAGTACAGACCCTAGGCCTCATTTTTAAGCATTGCAATACCGTTTTGTGCCCGTTTACTATTTTTCATTTATTCAGATTATAAAAATATATTTCTACCACCCATATTACACTTTTATCACCATCTCTTCGCCGAACTAGTGCACCTATACAATTTGCCATTGTATTGGGTGTGTTGGGGACACAAGAGATTTCTTGTATTTGGTTGCAGGGTCGTTTGAGAGAGACCATCTTCATCCTACACCTCTCATGGATTGATAAACCTTAGGTCATCCACTTGAGGGAAAATTTCTACTATCCTACAAAACTCTGCGGTTGGAGGCCCAACACGTGTCTACAAGAATAAAGTTGCGTAGTAGACATCAATTCTCCCAATCCATGAAATCTGAGTAAGTTTCGTTAGATCTGTGTAGTGTATTGATTGTTTGAATGGTACAAGTGATAAGTGATTAGTCGTTTCATCTGTGCAAATGATTTCTGCTAGTAATCCGACTAGGCTTAGTGTTCGTGCTAATAATTCCTATCCAGGACTTGACAATTGATTTTGAATGACCTACATATGTTTGTGCCATTCTTTTCTTCAAGATTGGTCTGTACATAGACGACTGTGCTTAAAATTCGAATCATAATCTCTGGATATGTATAAAATATCCATAAATTCCTAATCCTACTTCACGGCATGTAAACATTGATTTGATGCCAAATTTGTTTTACTATTTGTATAGGTGCTGTCTGACAATGTGGACAGCGAGGATGAAGATGGCCAGAGGAAGTACAAGAGGCAAATCCTGAGGGAGCTTTATGCGGGAAAGCATAACAGGCATATTTGGACCTGGAACGACGGCTATCAATGCCCATTTTGCAACCACAAGCTTCATGACGCATATCTAAGTGTTCTGGCGCATGCAAGAGGATGGGCCGTTGGCTCCTTCAAGCAGAAGTATTCTCGTAGGGTGGCGCACGACGCGTACGCCGAGTACCTCGAGAAGCTTCAGGATCGTGCCGGCATGTGAGATGAGATGTGGCATCGAACTATGTATACTTGAGTATGCTTAATGACGGTTGAACTATGTACTTATGGTTGAACTATGCTTGTGTACGTGTACGCTTATTATCTATGTCCGAGTATGTTTAATCTATGTTTTCTTATGTCTAACCATGGGATATGGATGCAATCAGTTCGGTTGATGAAATCTACCTCCATCTTGATTTATTGGTCCCCTTTGTAATTTGTGTTAAATTTTGACTAAAGGTTTAACTGACAAAATGTTAGTGCAGGTTAGCAAAAATTATATCGTTGGATGGGTATTTGAGCATAGTGTTCAACGATATAATATTTGATGACGTGCATAAACATTTCTTAGTTAAATATTAGGTCAAAATTTGGTAAAAATTACAAAGGGGACCAATAAACCAGGACGGAGGTAGTACGTCAATCACACATGGTTCCCAAAATTGGAACCATGTGCAATGACTTTCGTTTTGCTTGTTGCGTCAATCACACGTGGTTGGCTCTAGCAAACCATCACCTCCGAAAATTTCTTTGTGGGACAGAAAACCCTCACCACCCAATTCAAAAAAGAAAAAAGAAAACCCTCACCATCCCCACGTCACAAAAACCCTCACCCCGTCCGCCACCCCCTCCGGTCCCCATTCACACCTGCACAAGCTCCTCCGTGTCTATGCATGGCACTGCCTATCGCGGCGGTAACCACTTAGCTCGACACCTGCCGCCGCCAGGCTGCCGGGAAAGCCCACCGCATTTCGCCACTTCTGCTTGCCGCCGCCTATCGCCATCGAGTTTCTCGACACCGCTCGCGGTCGACCCAGCTCTGCTCGGTTGGGGAATCTGCCGTACTGAGGGTTCTTTCTCATGGACAACAAGGTAACTAATTTAATGAGGTATTATCTCATCTCTTATCCCAGTTCATGTGCCTCCTTTAATCACCCGGGCGAAGTCCCTCCTGATCCAACTTCTCTCGCTGACCAAGCCCTATCACCATCCAATATGGTCGCCGCCACAATTGTCAACATCGCCTACCCTTCTCCATCTTCTCGCGAGCGTCGGGACATGGTTGTCCTCCAGCACTGCGTCGCCCACCCACCGACGCCGCACACCTGCGATGACGATGTATCGCCTGCGACCCAGCGACTCGATGCGAAGCCCCAAACTACTTATCCAATGGCGTCCGTCGTTCGTCGAATTCGTCCTGGTCTTGAAGCTCCTGTCATATCTCTCGCGTGGCAACGACCTTGGATCGAGAGCAACGCCGGCTGGACCTAAGCCAACACTACTGCAGGATGGTCCAAACGCGACACTACGATCAGAGACCCTTCGATGAAACTGTGTGCGATGCCATAATCGCAAACGGTGGTGTAAAAAACCCGTCAAAAATGGTGCAAAACATTTGCGATGACAGATGCATCAAACACGGTTCATAATTTAGTTGCGTGTGCCGTAAGGCATACGGTTCAGCTCAATGAACTGTTTGTGATGAGGAGGCACAAAAGAAACAGGCAGCCAGATGAAGGCATGTGCGATATATAGCATACGGCACTGGGATGAACTGTGTGTGATTAGGCAACACAATGTAAACGGTTCAACTGAACATGATGTGTGTGATACGCGGCAAACAGGTCCGTAATCTGAAATGTGTGCGAAGACCAATAATAACACAGACGATTGCTGCTAATAAGCCGTGTGAATTGCTCTGTCTACAGTAGAATAACATGTATATATATAACTGAAATAAACATCCAATTACATAAGTGACTATACGGATCATTCGCACACACCTCACTAAACAATTGCATGCATTCTAAAGTAGGAGAAACGATCGTCTAGTGATCTACTTCTTGTGACGCTCCCGCCACTGCTATGTGGCTCGATCCCTCGTCTTGGTCAGGAAGAAGACAGTTCCTCATGTCAACGATCCGCCTATACATCTCGTAGCTTGTGTACGCGTCCATGGTCGCGTACTTGACATGTTGTTCATCCAGTCTCTTATGCCACACACTGTGCTAGGCGTTCTTGTCCTTATTGATCTCTTGCTTAATCTTCGCATAGTAGGGGTCGATAATGGCCGAGGCGAGGTCAACCAGGGAGTTCAGTTTGCTTTTGTCGGTGCCCCGGACCTTGTAGTGGTGCTGGTGTTGACAAGATTCGGGAATTTCAAGTCCAAAACCTTGAGCGCTTTTAGATCGTCGGTGGTGTCCACCGTAATGAAACTGTAATCGGAGCTCTTGATAAACCTGGAGAAACGCTCGCAAGGCCTTGTGGCAAGGTTGAAGTGGTAGACGAGGAAGTCATGTCACACGCACAACTGGGCGACAGCAACCTTCTGATTGTGCCCGGCACGACCGATGGTGTACTCGAGGTCGAAGTCGACCACTCGGTACTTGTCCTCAGCAAGGAACTGCTCCATAGTTTGGATGGAGCTCTCCACTGAGACCGGATCGTTCCTGTACACCACCGGGAGGGCCTTCCCCCACACGTGGGTGTCCACTACGTGATCCGTGGTGAACTGCCCGCCGTTGTCGTCGCCGGCCGCTGGGAGCGCCATTGGAACCGCTGGATGTCCTCTCTGTATGTGTCCTCGTGGGTGTGCTTATCGTGACATGTGAGACGAGAGATGAAGGTAAATGGCCGCATGAATAAAAGGGGGCCGGGCTGTTGGGGAACGTAGTAATTTCAAAAAAAATCCTACGCACACGCAAGATCATGGTGATGCATAGAAATGAGAGGGGAGAGTGTTGTCCACGTACCCTCGTAGACCGAAAGCGGAAGCGTAAGCACAACGCGGTTGATGTAGTCGTACGTCTTCACGATCCGACCGATCAAGTACCGAACGCACGGCACCTCCGAGTTCAGCACACGTTCAGCCCGATGACGTCCCTCAAACTCCGATCCAGCCGAGTGTTGAGGGAGAGTTTCGTCAGCACGACGGCGTGGTGACGATGATGATGTTCTACCGACGCAGGGCTTCACCTAAGAACCGCTACAGTATTATCAAGGTGGACTATGGTGGAGGGGGGCACCGCACACGGCTAAAAGATCAAATCAATTGTTGTGTCTTTGGGGTGCCCCCCTGCCCCCATATATAAAGGAGCAAGGGGGGAGGTGTGGCCGGCCAGGAGGAGGCGCGCCAGGAGGAGTCCTACTCCCACCGGGAGTAGGACTCCCTCCCTTGTTGGATTAGGAGAAGGGGGAAAGAGGAGGGAGAGAGGAAGGAAAGGGGGGGCGCCGCCCCCCTCTCCTTGTCCTATTCGGACTAGAGGGGGAGGGGGCGCGGCCCTGCCCTAGCCGCCTCTCCTCTTCTCCACTAAGGCCCACTATGGCCCATTAAGCCCCCGGGGGGTTCCGGTAACCCCTCGGTACTCCGGTAAAATCCCGATTTCACCCGGAACATTTCCGATATCCAAATATAGGCTTCAAATATATCAATCTTCATGTCTCGACCATTTCGAGACTCCTCGTCATGTCCGTGATCACATCCGGGACTCCGAACAACCTTCGGTACATCAAAACTCATAAACTCATAATATAACCGTCATCGAAACTTTAAGCGTGCGGACCCTACGGGTTCGAGAACTATGTAGACATGACCGAGACACGTCTCCGGTGAATAACCAATAGCGGAACCCGGATGCTCATATTGGCTCCCACATATTCTACGAAGATCTTTATCGGTCAGACCGCATAACAACATACGTTGTTCCCTTTGTCATCGGTATGTTACTTGCCCGAGATTTGATCGTCGGTATCTCAATACCTAGTTCAATCTCGTTACCGGCAAGTCTCTTTACTCGTTCCGTAATACATCATCCCGCAACTAACTCATTAGTTGCAATGCTTGCAAGGCTTAAGTGATGTGCATTACCGAGTGGGCCCAGAGATACCTCTCCGACAATCGGAGTGACAAATCCTAATCTCGAAATACGCCAACCCAACAAGTACCTTCGGAGACACCTGTAGAGCACCTTTATAATCACCCAGTTACGTTGTGACATTTGGTAGCACACAAAGTGTTCCTCCGGTAAACGGGGGTTGCATAATCTCATAGTCATAGGAACATGTATAAGTCATGAAGAAAGCAATAGCAACATACTAAACGCTCGAGTGCTAAGCTAACGGAATGGGTCAAGTCAATCACATCATTCTCCTAATGATGTGATCCCATTAATAAAATGACAACTCTTTGTCTATGGCTAGGAAACATAACCATCTTTGATCAACGAGCTAGTCAAGTAGAGGCATACTAGCGACACTCTGTTTGTCTATGTATTCACACATGTATCATGTTTCCGGTTAATACAATTCTAGCATGAATAATAAACATTTATCATGATATAAGGAAACAAATAATAACTTTATTATTGCCTCTAGGGCATATTTCCTTTAGTCTCCCACTTGCACTAGAGTCAATAATCTAGATTACATAGTAATGATTCTAACACCCATGGAGTCCTGGTGCTGATCATGTTTTGCTCGTGGAAGAGCCTTAGTCAACGGGTCTGCAACATTCAGATCCGTATGTATCTTGCAAATTTCTATGTCTCCCACCTGGACTAGATCCCGGATGGAATTGAAGTGTCTCTTGATGTGCTTGGTTCTCTTGTGAAATCTGGATTCCTTCGCCAAGGCAATTGCACCAGTATTGTCACAAAAGATTTTCATTGGACCCGATGCACTAGGTATGACACCTAGATCGGATATGAACTCCTTCATCCAGACTCCTTCATTTGCTGCTTCCGAAGCAGCTATGTACTCCGCTTCACATGTAGATCCTGCCAGGACGCTTTGTTTAGAACTGCACCAACTGAGAGCTCCACCGTTCAATGTCAACATGTATCCGGTTTATGATTTAGAATCGTCCGGATCAGTGTCAAAGCTTGCATTGACGTAACCATTTACTACTAGCTCTTTGTCACCTCCATAAACGAGAAACATATCCTTAGTCCTTTTCAGGTATTTCAGGATGTTCTAGACCGTTGTCCAGTGATCCACTCCTGGATTACTTTGGTACCTCCCTGCCAAACTTATAGCAAGGCACACATCAGGTCTGGTACACAGCATTGCATACATGATAGAGCCTATGGCTGAAGCATAGGGAACATCTTTCATCTTCTCTCTATCTTCTGCAGTGGTCGGGCATTGAGTCTTACTCAACTTCACACCTTGTAACACAGGCAAGAACCCTTTCTTTGCTTGATCCATTTTGAACTGCTTCAAAACTTTGTCAAGGTATGTGCTTTGTGAAAGTCCAATTAAGCGTCTTGATCTATCTCTATAGATCTTGATGCCCAATATATAAGCAGCTTCACCGAGGTCTTTCATTGAAAAACTCTTATTCAAGTATCCCTTTATGCTATCCAGAAATTCTATATCATTTCCAATCAGCAATATGTCATCCACATATAATATCAGAAATGCTACAGAGCTCCCACTCACTTTCTTGTAAATACAGGCTTCTCCAAAAGTCTGTACAAAACCAAATGCTTTGATCACACTATCAAAGCGTTTATTCCAACTCCGAGAGGCTTGCACCAGTCCATAAATGGATCGCTGGAGCTTGCACACTTCGTTAGCTCCCTTTGGATCGACAAAACCTTCCCGTTGCATCATATATAACTCTTCTTCCAGAAATCCATTCAGGAATGCAGTTTTTACATCCATTTGCCAAATTTCATAATCATAAAATGCGGCAACTGCTAACATGATTTGGACAGAGTTAAGCATCGCTACGGGTGAGAAGGTCTCATCGTAGTCAATCCCTTGAACTTGTCGAAAACCTTTCGCAACAAGTCTAGCTTTATAGACAGTAACATTACCATCAGCGTCAGTCTTCTTCTTGAAGATCCATTTATTCTCAATGGCTTGCCGATCATCGGGCAAGTCAACCAAAGTCCACACTTTGTTCTCATACATGGATCCCATCTCAGATTTCATGGCCTCAAGCCATTTTGCGGAATCTGGGCTCACCATCGCTTCTTCATAGTTTGTAGGTTCGTCATGGTCTAGTAACATAACCTCCAGAACAGGATTAGCGTACCACTCTGGTGCGGATCTTACTCTAGTTGACCTACGAGGTTCAGTAACAATTTGATCTGAAGTTCCATGATCATCATCATTAACTTCCTCACTAATTGGTATAGACGTCACAGGAACTGGTTTCTGTGATGAACTACTTTCCAATAAGGGAGAAGGTACGGTTACCTCATCAAGTTCTACTTTCCTCCCACTCACTTCTTTCGAGAGAAACTCCTTCTAGAAAGGATCCATTCTTAGCAACAAATGTCTTGCCTTCGGATCTATGATAGAAGGTGTACCCAACAGTCTCCTTTGGGTATCCTATGAAGACACATTTCTCCGATTTGGGTTCGAGCTTATCAGGTTGAAGCTTTTTCACATAAGCATCGCAGCCCCAAACTTTAAGAAACGACAACTTTGGTTTCTTGCCAAACCACAGTTCATAAGGTGTCGTCTCAACGGATTTCGATGGTGCCCTATTTAACGTGAATGCAGCCGTCTCTAAAGCATAACCCCAAAATGATAGCGGTAAATCAGTAGGAGACATCATAGATCGCACCATATCTAGTAAAGTACGATTACGACGTTCGGACACACCATTACGCTGTGGTGTTCCGGGTGGCATGAGTTGCGAAACTATTCCGCATTGTTTCAAATGTAGACCAAACTCGTAACTCAAATATTCTCCTCCACGATCAGATCGTAGAAACTTTATTTTTCTTATTACGATGATTTTCAACTTCACTCTGAAATTCTTTGAACTTTTCAAATGTTTCAGACTTATGTTTCATTAAGTAGATATACCCATATCTGCTTAAATCATCTGTGAAGGTGAGAAAATAACGATACCCGCCGCGAGCCTCAACATTCATCGGACCACATACATCTGTACGTATGATTTCAAACAAATCTATCGCTCGCTCCATAGTTCCGGAGAACGGCGTTTTAGTCATCTTGCCCATGAGGCATGGTTCGCAAGTACCAAGTGATTCATAATAAAGTGATTCCAAAAGTCCATCAGTATGGAGTTTCTTCACGCGCTTTACACCAATATGACCCAAACGGCAGTGCCACAAATAAGTTGCACTATCATTATCAACTCTGCATCTTTTGGCTTCAACATTATGAATATGTGTATCACTACTATCGAGATTCATCAAAAATAGACCACTCTTCAAGGGTGCATGACCATAAAAGATATTACTCATATAAATAGAACAACCATTATTCTCTGATTTAAATGAATAACCGTCTCGCATCAAACAAGATCCAGATATAATGTTCATGCTCAACGCTGGCACCAAATAACAATTATTTAGGTCTAATACTAATCCCGAAGGTAGATGTAGAGGTAGCGTGCCGACGGCGATCACATCGACTTTGGAACCGTTTCCCACGCGCATCGTCACCTCGTCCTTGGCCAGTGTTTGCTTAATCCGTAGTCCCTATTTTGAGTTGCAAATATTAGCAACAGAACCAGTATCAAATACCCAGGTGCTACTGCGAGCTCTGGTAAGGTACACATCAATAACATGTATATCACATATACCTTTGTTCACCTCGCCATCCTTCTTATCCGCCAAATACTTGGGGCAGTTCCGCTTCCAGTGACCAGTCTGCTTGCATTAGAAGCACTCATTCTCAGGCTTAGGTCCAGACTTGGGTTTCTTCTCTTGAGCAGCAACTTGCTTGCTGTTCTTCTTGAAGTTCCCCTTCTTCTTCCCTTTGCCCTTTTTCTGGAAACTGGTGGTCTTATTGACCATCAACACTTGATGCTCCTTCTTGATTTCTACCTCCGCAGCCTTTAGCATTGCGAAGAGCTCGGGAATCGTCTTATCCATCCCTTACATGTTATAGTTCATAACGAAGCTCTTGTAGCTTGGTGGCAGTGATTGAAGAATTCTGTCAATGACGCTATCATCCAGAAGAATAACTCCCAGTTGAATCAAGTGATTATTATACCCAGACATTTTGAGTATATGCTCACTGACAGAACTATTCTCCTCCATCTTGCAGCTGTAGAACTTATTGGAGACCTCATATCTCTCAATCCGGGCATTCTTTTGAAATATTAACTTCAACTCCTGGAACATCTCATATGCTCCATGACGTTCAAAACGTCGTTGAAGTCCCGGTTCTAAGCCGTAAAGCATGGCACACTGAACTATCAAGTAGTCATCAACACGTGACTGCCAGGCATTCACAATGTCTGCAGTTGCTGGCGCAGGTGGTACACCTAGCGGTGCTTCCAGGACGTAACTCTTCTATGCAGCAATGAGGTGGGACGTTCCCTACCGAAAACCATCATGCTTGTTGTGAGAAGCTCCGGTTTGTGAGAAGCATATACCCAAACCTGCCCCAAATGGGACAAAACTTGTACCACGGCATGTTGATGTCGCTCCATGTTAGCATGCCAAGTTTCATGAATTTCAGACGAGTTTTGGATTTACTAGAATTTAAAAACCAGGCATCTCAATGTTTTGCCGGCAATCAATGGTGCCCTGGTGTTTGAAATTCATTCTCATTTCTTGCATGGGACCTAAGCATGCACCCAAGGACACATATTTGATTTTTCAACCAATTTATATGCATTGGAGCATGTGCATGTAGTTCAAATTTGAATTATGCACATAAAATGCATTGAAAACTTAGTTAATGCATAAAAATGTCCAAACGAACCCCAAAAAATCACACAACACTCCTGTTGTTCTATGTTGACACGAGAAAAAAATTGAAAGCAATAAGAGGCAATGGATATCGTTTCGTCCACAAAGGTGGGACGTTCCCTACCGAAAACCATCATGCTTGTTGTGAGAAGCTCCGGTTTGTGAGAAGCATATACCCAAACTTGCCCCAAATGGGACAAAATTTGTACCACGGCATGTTGATGCCGCTCCATGATAGCATGCCAAGTTTCATAAATTTCAGACGAGTTTTGGATTTACTAGAATTTAAAAACCAGGCATCTCAATGTTTTGCCGGCAATCAACGGTGCCCCGGTGTTTGAAATTCATTCTCATTTCTTGGATGGGACCTAAGCATGCACCCAAGGACACAGATTTGACTTTTCAACCAATTTATATGCACTGGAGCATGTGCATGTAGTTCAAATTTGAATTATGCACATAAAATGCATTGAAAACTCAGTTAATGCATAAAAATGTCCAAACGAACCCCGAAAAATCACAAAAAATCACACAACACTCATGTTGTTCTATGTTGACATGAGAAAAAAAATTGAAAGCAATAAGAGGCAATGGATATCGTTTCATCCACAAAGGTGGGACGTTACCTACCGAAAACCATCATGCTTGTTGTGAGAAGCTCCGGTTTGTGAGAAGCATATACCCAAACCTGCCGCAAATGGAACAAAATTTGTACCACGGCATGTTGATGTCACTCCATGATAGCATGACAAGTTTCATGAATTTCAGACGAGTCTTGGATTAACTAGACTTTAAAAACCAGGCATCTCAATGTTTTGCCGGCAATCAACGGTGCCCTGGTGTTTGAAATTCATTCCCATTTCTTGCATAAGACCTAAGCATGCACCCAAGGACACAGATTTTGATTTTTCAACCAATTTATATGCACTGGAGCATGTGCATGTAGTTCAAATTTGAATTATGCACATAAAATGCAGTGAAAAGTAAGTTAATGCATAAAAATGTCCAAACGAACCCCAAAAATCACAAAAAATAACACAACACTTCTGTTGTTCTATGTTGACACGAGAAAAAAAATTGGAAGCAATAAGAGGTAATGGATACCGTTTCGTCCACAAAGGTGGGACATTCCCTACCGAAAACCATCATGCTTGTTGTGAGAAGCTCATGTTTGTGAGAAGCATATACCCAAACCTGCCCCAAATGGGACAAAATTTGAACCACGGCATGTTGATGCCGCTCCATGATGGCATGCTAAGTTTCATGAATTTCAAACGAGTTTTGGATTTACTAGAATTTAAAAACCAGGCATCTCAATGTTTTGCCGGCAATCAACGGTGCCCCGGTGTGTGAAATTCATTACCATCTCTTGCATGGGACCTAAGCATGCACCCAACGATATAGATTTGATTTTTCAATCAATTTATATGCAGTGGAGCATGTGCATGTAGTTCAACTTTGAATTATGCACATAAAATGCATTGAAAACTCAGTTAATGCATAAAAATGTCCAAACGAACCCCGAAAAATCACAAAAAATCACACAACACTCATGTTGTTCTATGTTGACACGAGAAAAAATTTGAAAGCAATAAGAGGCAATGGATATCGTTTCGTCCACAAAGGTGGGACGTTCCCTACCGAAAACAATCATGTTTGTTGTGAGAAGCTCCCGTTTGTGAGAAGCATATACCCAAACCTGCCCCAAATGGGACAAAACTTGTACCACGGCATGTTGATGCTGCTCCATGATAGCATGCCAAGTTTCATGAATTTTAGACGAGTTTTGGATTTACTAGAATTTAAAAACCAGGCATCTCAATGTTTTGCCGGCAATCAACGATGCCCTGGTGTTTGAAATTCATTCCCATTTCTTGCATGGGACCTAAGCATGCACCCAAGGACACAGATTTGATTTTTCAACCAATTTATATGCACTAGAGCATGTGCATGTAGTTCAAATTTGAATTATGCACATAAATTGCATTGAAAACTCAGTTAATGCATAAAAATGTCCGAACGAACCCCGAAAAATCACAAAAAATCACACAACACTCCTGTTGTTCTATGTTGACACGAGAAAAAAATTTGAAAGCAATAAGAGGTAATGGATATCGTTTCGTCCACAAAGGTGGGACGTTCCCTACCGAAAACAATCATGTTTGTTGTGAGAAGCTCCCGTTTGTGAGAAGCATATACCCAAACCTGCCCCAAATGGGACAAAATTTAAACCACGGCATGTTGATGCCGCTCCATGATGGCATGCCAAGTTTCATGAATTTCAAACGAGTTTTGGATTTACTAGAATTCAGAAACCAGGCATCTCAATGTTTTGCCGGCAATCAACGGTGCCCGGTGTTTGAAATTCATTACCATCTCTTGCATGGGACCTAAGCATGCACCCAAGGACACAGATTTGATTTTTCAACCAATTTATATGCAGTGGAGCATGTGCATGTAGTTCAACTTTGAATTATGCACATAAAATGCATTGAAAACTCAGTTAATGCATAAAAATGTCCAAACGAACCCCAAAAAATCACAAAAAATCACACAACATTCCTGTTGTTCTATGTTGACACGAGAAAAAAAATTGAAAGCAATAAGAGGCAATGGATATCATTTCGTCCACAAAGGTGGGACGTTCCCTACCGAAAACCATCATGGTTGTTGTAAGAAGCTCCGGTTTGTGAGAAGCATATACCCAAACCTGCCCCAAATGGGACAAAACTTGTTCCACGGCATGTTGATGCCGCTCCATGATAGCATGCCAAGTTTCATGAATTTCAGACAAGTTTTGGATTTACTAGAATTTAAAAACCAAGCATCTCAATGTTTTGCTGGCAATCAACGGTGCCCTGGTGTTTGAAATTCATTCCCGTTTCTTGCACGGGACCTAAGCATGCATCCAAGGACATAGATTTGATTTTTCAACCAATTTATATGCAGTGGAGCATGTGCATGTAGTTCAAAATTCAATTATGCACATAAAGTGCATTGAAAACTCAGTTAATGTATAAAAATGTCCGAGCGAACCCCGAAAAATCACAAAAAATCACACAACACTCCTGTTGTTCTATGTTGACACGAGAAAAAAAATTGAAAGCAATAAGAGGTAATGGATATTGTTTCGTCCACAAAGGTGGGACGTTCCCTACCGAAAACCATCATGCTTGTTGTGAGAAGCTCCGGTTTGTGAGAAGCATATACCCAAACCTGCTCCAAATGGGACAAAGTTTAAACCACGGCATGTTGATCACGCTCCATGATGGCATGCCAAGTTTCATGAATTTCAGACAAGTTTTGGATTTATTAGAATTTAAAAACCAGGCATCTCAATGTTTTGCCGGCAATCAACGGTGCCCTGGTGTTTGAAATTCATTCTCATTTCTTGTATGGGACCTAAGCATGCACCCAAGGACACAGATTTGACTTTTCAACCAATTTATATGCACTGGAGCATGTGCATGTAGTTCAAATTTGAATCATGCACATAAAATGCATTGAAAACTCAGTTAATGCATAAAAATGTCCAAACGAACCCCGAAAAATCACAAAAAATCACACAACACTCCTGTTGTTCTATGTTTACATGAGAAAAAAATTTGAAAGCAATAAGAGGCAATGGATATAGTTTCATCCACAAAGGTGGGACGTTCCCTACCGAAAACCATCATGCTTGTTGTGAGAAGCTCCGGTTTGTGAGAAGCATATACCCAAACCTGCCGCAAATGGAACAAAATTTGTACCACGGCATGTTCATGCCGCTCCATGATAGCATGACAAGTTTCATGAATTTCAGACGAGTCTTGGATTTACTAGAATTTAAAAACCAGGAATCTCAATGTTTTGCCGGCAATCAACGGTGCCCTGGTGTTTGAAATTCATTCCCATTTCCTGCATAAGACCTAAGCATGCACCCAAGGAGACAGATTTTGATTTTTCAACCAATTTATATGCACTGGAGCATGTGCATGTAGTTCAAATTTGAATTATGCACATAAAATGCATTGAAAAGTCAGTTAATGCATAAAAATGTCCAAACGAACCCCAAAAAATCACAAAAAATCACACAACACTCCTGTTGTTCTATGTTGACACGAGAAAAAAAATTGGAAGCAATAAGAGGTAATGGATACCGTTTCGTCCACACAGGTGGGACATTCCCTACCGAAAACCATCCTGCTTGTTGTGAGAAGCTCATGTTTGTGAGAAGCATATACCCAAACCTGCCCCAAATGGGACAAAATTTGAACCACGGCATGTTGATGCCGCTCCATGATGGCATGCTAAGTTTCATGAATTTCAGACGAGTTTTGGATTTACTAGAATTTAAAAACCAGGCATCTCAATGTTTTGCCGGCAATCAACGGTGCCCCGGTGTTTGAAATTCATTACCATCTCTTGCATGGGACGTAAGCATGCACCCAAGGATCCAGATTTGATTTTTCAACCAATTTATATGCAGTGGAGCATGTGCATGTAGTTCAACTTTGAATTATGCACATAAAATGCATTGAAAACTCAGTTAATGCATAAAAATGTCCAAACGAACCCCGAAAAATCACAAAAAATCACACAACACTCCTGTTGTTCTATGTTGACACGAGAAAAAATTTGAAAGCAATAAGAGGCAATGGATATTGTTTCGTCCACAAACGTGGGACGTTCCCTACCGAAAACCATCATGTTTGTTGTGAGAAGCTCCGGTTTGTGAGAAGCATATACCCAAACCTGCCCCAAATGGGACAAAACTTGTACCACGGCATGTTGAAGCTGCTCCATGATAGCATGCCAAGTTGCATGAATTTCAGACGAGTTTTGGATTTACTAGAATTTAAAAACCAGACATCTCAATGTTTTGCCGGCAATCAACGATGCCCCGGTGTTTGAAATTCATTCCCATCTCTTGCATGGGACCTAAGCATGCACCCACGGACACAGATTTGATTTTTCAACCAATATATATGCACTAGAGCATGTGCATGTAGTTCAAATTTGAATTATGCACATAAAATGCATTGAAAACTCAGTTAATGCATAAAAATGTCCAAACGAACCCCGAAAAATCACAAAAAATCACACAACACTCCTGTTGTTCTATATTGACACGAGAAAAAAAATTGAAAGCAATAAGAGGTAATGGATATCGTTTCGTCCACAAAGGTGGGACGTTCCCTACCGAAAACCATCATGCTTGTTGTGAGAAGCTCCGGTTTGTGAGAAGCATATACCCAAACCTACCCCAAATGGGACAAAACTTGTTCCACGGCATGTTGATGCCACTCCATGATAGCATGCCAAGTTTCATGAATTTCAGACAAGTTTTGGATTTACTAGAATTTAAAAACCAAGCATCTCAATGTTTTGCTGGCAATCAACGGTGCCCTGCTGTTTGAAATTCATTCCCGTTTCTTGCACGGGAACTAAGCATGCATCCAAGGACATAGATTTGATTTTTCAACCAATTTATATGAAGTGGAGCGTGTGCATGTAGTTCAAATTTCAATTATGCACATAAAGTGCATTGAAAACTCAGTTAATGCATAAAAATGTTCAAGCGAACCCCGAAAAATCACAAAAAATCACACAACACTCCTGTTGTTCTATGTTGACATGAGAAAAAAATTTGAAAGCAATAAGAGGTAATGGATATTGTTTCGTCCACAAAGGTGTGACGTTCCCTACCGAAAACCATCATGCTTGTTGTGAGAAGCTCCGGTTTGTGAGAAGCATATACCCAAACCTGCCCCGAATGGGACAAAGTTTAAACCACAACATGTTGATGCCGCTCCATGATGGCATGCCAAGTTTGATGAATTTCAGACAAGTTTTGGATTAATAGAATTTAAAAACCAGGCATCTCAATGTTTTGCCGGCAATCAACAGTGCCCCGGTGTTTGACCTAAGCATGCACCCAAGGACATAGATTTGATTTTTCAACCAATTTATATGCACTGGAGCATGTGCATGTAGTTCAAATTTGAATTATGCACATAAAATGCATTGAAAACTCAGTTAATGCATAAAAATGTCCAAACGAACCCCCAAAAATCACACAACACTCCTGTTGTTCTATGTTGACACGAGAAAAAAATTGAAAGCAATAAGAGGCAATGGATATCGTTTCGTCCACAAAGGTGGGACGTTCCCTACCGAAAACCATCATGGTTGTTGTGAGAAGCTCCGGTTTGTGAGAAGCATATACCCAAACCTGCCCCAAATGGGACAAAATTGTACCGTGGAATGTTGATGCCGCTCCATGATAGCATGCCAAGTTTCATGAATTTCAGACGAGTTTTGGATTTACTAGAATTTAAAAACCAGGCGTCTCAATGTTTTGCCGGCAATCAACGGTGCCCCGGTGTTTGAAATTCATTCCCATTTCTTGCATGGGACCTACGCATGCACCGAAGGACATAGATTTGATTTTTCAACCAATTTATATGCACTTGAGCATGTGCATGTAGTTCAAATTTGAATTATGCACATAAAATGCATTGAAAACTCAGTTAATGCATAAAAATGTCCAAACGAACCCTGAAAAATCACACAACACTCATGTTGTTCTATGTTGACACGAGAAAAAAAAATTGAAATCAATAAGAGGCAATGGATATCATTTCGTCCACAAAGGTGGGACGTTCCCTACCGAAAACCATCATGCTTGTTGTGAGAAGCTCCGGTTTGTGAGAAGCATATACCCAAACCTGCCCCAAATGGGACAAAATTTGTACCACGGCATGTCGATACCACTCCATGATAGGATGCCAAGTTTCATGAATTTCAAACAAGTTTTGGATTTACTAGAATTTTAAAACCAGGCATCTCAATGTTTTGCCGGCAATCAACGGTGCCCAGGTGTTTGAAATTCATTCCCATCTCTTGGATGGGACCTAAGCATGCACCCAAGGACACAGATTTGATTTTTCAACCAATTTATATGCAGTGGAGCATGTGCATGTAGTTCAAATTTGAATTATGCACATAAAATGCATTGAAAACTCAGTTAATGCATAAAAATGTCCAAACGAACCCCGAAAAATCACACAACACTCATGTTGTTCTATGTTGACACGAGAAAAAAAATTGAAAGCAATAAGAGGCAATGGATATCATTTCGTCCACAAAGGTGGGACGTTCCCTACCGAAAACCATCATGCTTGTTGTGAGAAGCTCCGGTTTGTGAGAAGCATATACCCAAACCTGCCCCAAATGGGACAAAATTTGTACCACGGCATGTCGATGCCGCTCCATGATAGGATGCCAAGTTTCATGAATTTCAAACGAGTTTTGGATTTACTAGATTTTTGAAAACCAGGCATCTCAATGTTTTGCCGGCAATCAACGGTGCCCCGGTGTTTGAAATTCATTCCCATTTCTTGCATGGGACCTAAGCATGCACCCAAGGACACAGATTTGATTTTTCAACCAATTTATATGCACTGGAGCATGTGCATGTAGTTCAAATTTGAATTATGCACATAAAATGCATTGAAAACTCAGTTAATGCATAAAAATGTCCAAACGAACCCCGAAAAATCACAAAAAATCACACAACACTCCTGTTGTTCTATGTTGACACGAGAAAAAAATTTGAAAGCAATAAGAGGCAATGGATATCGTTTCGTCCCAAAGGTGGGACGTTCCCTACCGAAAACCATCATGCTTGTTGTGAGAAGCTCCGGTTTGTGAGAAGCATATACCCAAACCTACCCCAAATGGGACAAAATTGTACCACGGCATGTTGATGCCGCTCCATGATAGCATGCCAAGTTTCATGAATTTCAGACGAGTTTGGATTTACTAGAATTTAAAAACCAGGCATCTCAATGTTTTGCCGGCAATCAACGGTGCCCTGGTGTTTGAAATTCATTCCCATTTCTTGCATGGGACCTAAGCATGCACCCAAGGACACAGATTTGATTTTTCAACCAATTTATATGCACTGGAGCATGTGCATGTAGTTCAAATTTGAATTATGCACATAAAATGCATTGAAAACTCAGTTAATGCATAAAAATGTCCAAACGAACCCCGAAAAATCAAAATCACAACACTCCTGTTGTTCTATGTTGACACGAGAAAAAAATTGAAAGCAATAAGAGGCAATGGATATCGTTTCGTCCACAAAGGTGGGACGTTCCCTACCGAAAACCATCATGCTTGTTGTGAGAAGCTCCGGTTTGTGAGAAGCATATACCCAAACCTGCCCCAAATGGGACAAAATTTGTACCACGGCATGTTGATGCCGCTCCATGATAGCATGCCAAGTTTCATGAATTTCAGACGAGTTTTGGATTTACTAGAATTTAAAAACCAGGCATCTCAATGTTTTGCCGGCAATCAACGGTGCCCCGGTGTTTGAAATTCATTCCCATTTCTTGCATGGGACCTAAGCATGCACCCAAGGACACAGATTTGATTTTTCAACCAATTTATATGCACTGGAGCATGTGCATGTAGTTCAAATTTGAATTATGCACATAAAATGCATTGAAAACTCAGTTAATGCATAAAAATGTCCAAACGAACCCTGAAAATCACAAAATCACACAACACTCCTGTTGTTCTATGTTGACACGAGAAAAAAATTGAAAGCAATAAGAGGCAATGGATATCGTTTCGTCCACAAAGGTGGGACGTTCCCTACCGAAAACCATCATGCTTGTTGTGAGAAGCTCCGGTTTGTGAGAAGCATATACCCAAACCTGCCCCAAATGGGACAAAATTTGTACCACGGCATGTTGATGCCGCTCCATGATAGCATGCCAAGTTTCATGAATTTCAGACGAGTTTTGGATTTACTAGAATTTAAAAACCAGGCATCTCAATGTTTTGCCGGCAATCAACGGTGCCCCGGTGTTTGAAATTCATTCCCATTTCTTGCATGGGACCTAAGCATGCACCCAAGGACACAGATTTGATTTTTCAACCAATTTATATGCACTGGAGCATGTGCATGTAGTTCAAATTTGAATTATGCACATAAAATGCATTGAAAACTAAGTTAAAGCATAAAAATGTCCAAACGAACCCCGAAAAATCACAAAATCAGACAACACTCCTGTTGTTCTATGTTGACACGAGAAAAAAATTGAAAGCAATAAGAGGCAATGGATATCGTTTCGTCCACAAAGGTGGGACGTTCCCTACCGAAAACCATCATGCTTGTCGTGAGAAGCTCCGGTTTGTGAGAAGCATATACCCAAACCTGCCCCAAATGGGACAAAATTTGTACCACGGCATGTTGATGCCGCTCCATGATAGCATGCCAAGTTTCATGAATTTCAGACGAGTTTTGGATTTACTAGAATTTAAAAACCAGGCATCTCAATGTTTTGCCGGCAATCAACGGTGCCCCGGTGTTTGAAATTCATTCCCATTTCTTGCATGGGACCTAAGCATGCACCCAAGGACACAGATTTGATTTTTCAACCAATTTATATGCACTGGAGCATGTGCATGTAGTTCAAATTTGAATTATGCACATAAAATGCATTGAAAACTCAGTTAATGCATAAAAATGTCCAAACGAACCCCGAAAAATCACAAAAAATCACACAACACTCCTGTTGTTCTATGTTGACACGAGAAAAAAATTTGAAAGCAATAAGAGGCAATGGATATCGTTTCGTCCCAAAGGTGGGACGTTCCCTACCGAAAACCATCATGCTTGTTGTGAGAAGCTCCGGTTTGTGAGAAGCATATACCCAAACCTGCCCCAAATGGGACAAAATTTGTACCACGGCATGTTGATGCCGCTCCATGATAGCATGCCAAGTTTCATGAATTTCAGACGAGTTTTGGATTTACTAGAATTTAAAAACCAGGTATCTCAATGTTTGCCGGCAATCAACGGTGCCCCGGTGTTTGAAATTCATTCCCATTTCTTGCATGGGACCTAAGCATGCACCCAAGGACACAGATTTGATTTTTCAACCAATTTATATGCACTGGAGCATGTGCATGTAGTTCAAATTTGAATTATGCACATAAAATGCATTGAAAACTCAGTTAATGCATAAAAATGTCCAAACGAACCCCGAAAAATCACAAAAAAATCACACAACACTCCTGTTGTTCTATGTTGACACGAGAAAAAAATTTGAAAGCAATAAGAGGCAATGGATATTGTTTCGTCCACAAAGGTGGGACGTTCCCTACCGAAAACCATCATGCTTGTTGTGAGAAGCTCCGGTTTGTGAGAAGCATATACCCAAACCTGCCCCAAATGGGACAAAATTTGTACCACGGCATGTTGATGCCGCTCCATGATAGCATGCCAAGTTTCATGAATTTCAGACGAGTTTTGGATTTACTAGAATTTAAAAACCAGGCATCTCAATGTTTTGCCGGCAATCAACGGTGCCCCGGTGTTTGAAATTCATTCCCATTTCTTGCATGGGACCTAAGCATGCACCCAAGGACACAGATTTGATTTTTCAACCAATTTATATGCACTGGAGCATGTGCATGTAGTTCAAATTTGAATTATGCACATAAAATGCATTGAAAACTCAGTTAATGCATAAAAATGTCCAAACGAACCCCGAAAAATCACAAAAATCACACAACACTCCTGTTGTTCTATGTTGACACGAGAAAAAAATTGAAAGCAATAAGAGGCAATGGATATCGTTTCGTCCCAAAGGTGGGACGTTCCCTACCGAAAACCATCATGCTTGTTGTGAGAAGCTCCGGTTTGTGAGAAGCATATACCCAAACCTGCCCCAAATGGGACAAAATTTGTACCACGGCATGTTGATGCCGCTCCATGATAGCATGCCAAGTTTCATGAATTTCAGACGAGTTTTGGATTTACTAGAATTTAAAAACCAGGCATCTCAATGTTTTGCCGGCAATCAACGGTGCCCGGTGTTTGAAATTCATTCCCATTTCTTGCATGGGACCTAAGCATGCACCCAAGGACACATATTTGATTTTTCAACCAATTTATATGCACTGGAGCATGTGCATGTAGTTCAAATTTGAATTATGCACATAAAATGCATTGAAAACTCAGTTAATGCATAAAAATGTCCAAACGAACCCCGAAAAATCACAAAAATCACACAACACTCCTGTTGTTCTATGTTGACACGAGAAAAAATTTGAAAGCAATAAGAGGCAATGGATATCGTTTCGTCCACAAAGGTGGGACGTTCCCTACCGAAAACCATCATGCTTGTTGTGAGAAGCTCCGGTTTGTGAGAAGCATATACCCAAACCTGCCCCAAATGGGACAAAATTTGTACCACGGCATGTTGATGCCGCTCCATGATAGCATGCCAAGTTTCATGAATTTCAGACGAGTTTTGGATTTACTAGAATTTAAAAACCAGGCATCTCAATGTTTTGCCGGCAATCAACGGTGCCCCGGTGTTTGAAATTCATTCCCATTTCTTGCATGGGACCTAAGCATGCACCCAAGGACACAGATTTGATTTTTCAACCAATTTATATGCACTGGAGCATGTGCATGTAGTTCAAATTTGAATTATGCACATAAAATGCATTGAAAACTCAGTTAATGCATAAAAATGTCCAAACGAACCCCGAAAAATCACAAAAAATCACACAACACTCCTGTTGTTCTATGTTGACACGAGAAAAAAATTTGAAAGCAATAAGAGGCAATGGATATCGTTTCGTCCACAAAGGTGGGACGTTCCCTACCGAAAACCATCATGCTTGTTGTGAGAAGCTCCGGTTTGTGAGAAGCATATACCCAAACCTGCCCCAAATGGGACAAAATTTGTACCACGGCATGTTGATGCCGCTCCATGATAGCATGCCAAGTTTCATGAATTTCAGACGAGTTTTGGATTTACTAGAATTTAAAAACCAGGCATCTCAATGTTTTGCCGGCAATCAACGGTGCCCCGGTGTTTGAAATTCATTCCCATTTCTTGCATGGGACCTAAGCATGCACCCAAGGACACAGATTTGATTTTTCAACCAATTTATATGCACTGGAGCATGTGCATGTAGTTCAAATTTGAATTATGCACATAAATGCATTGAAAACTCAGTTAATGCATAAAAATGTCCAAACGAACCCCGAAAAATCACAAAAATCACACAACACTCCTGTTGTTCTATGTTGACACGAGAAAAAAATTGAAAGCAATAAGAGGCAATGGATATCGTTTCGTCCCCAAAGGTGGGACGTTCCCTACCGAAAACCATCATGCTTGTTGTGAGAAGCTCCGGTTTGTGAGAAGCATATACCCAAACCTGCCCCAAATGGGACAAAATTTGTACCACGGCATGTTGATGCCGCTCCATGATAGCATGCCAAGTTTCATGAATTTCAGACGAGTTTTGGATTTACTAGAATTTAAAAACCAGGCATCTCAATGTTTTGCCGGCAATCAACGGTGCCCCGGTGTTTGAAATTCATTCCCATTTCTTGCATGGGACCTAAGCATGCACCCAAGGACACAGATTTGATTTTTCAACCAATTTATATGCACTGGAGCATGTGCATGTAGTTCAAATTTGAATTATGCACATAAATGCATTGAAAACTCAGTTAATGCATAAAAATGTCCAAACGAACCCCGAAAAATCACAAAAATCACACAACACTCCTGTTGTTCTATGTTGACACGAGAAAAAAATTTGAAAGCAATAAGAGGCAATGGATATCGTTTCGTCCACAAAGGTGGGACGTTCCCTACCGAAAACCATCATGCTTGTTGTGAGAAGCTCCGGTTTGTGAGAAGCATATACCCAAACCTGCCCCAAATGGGACAAAATTTGTACCACGGCATGTTGATGCCGCTCCATGATAGCATGCCAAGTTTCATGAATTTCAGACGAGTTTTGGATTTACTAGAATTTAAAAACCAGGCATCTCAATGTTTTGCCGGCAATCAACGGTGCCCCTGGTGTTTGAAATTCATTCCCATTTCTTGCATGGGACCTAAGCATGCACCCAAGGACACAGATTTGATTTTTCAACCAATTTATATGCACTGGAGCATGTGCATGTAGTTCAAATTTGAATTATGCACATAAATGCATTGAAAACTCAGTTAATGCATAAAAATGTCCAAACGAACCCCGAAAAATCACAAAAAATCACACAACACTCCTGTTGTTCTATGTTGACACGAGAAAAAAATTTGAAAGCAATAAGAGGCAATGGATATCGTTTCGTCCCCAAAGGTGGGACGTTCCCTACCGAAAACCATCATGCTTGTTGTGAGAAGCTCCGGTTTGTGAGAAGCATATACCCAAACCTGCCCCAAATGGGACAAAATTTGTACCACGGCATGTTGATGCCGCTCCATGATAGCATGCCAAGTTTCATGAATTTCAGACGAGTTTTGGATTTACTAGAATTTAAAAACCAGGCATCTCAATGTTTTGCCGGCAATCAACGGTGCCCCGGTGTTTGAAATTCATTCCCATTTCTTGCATGGGACCTAAGCATGCACCCAAGGACACAGATTTGATTTTTCAACCAATTTATATGCACTGGAGCATGTGCATGTAGTTCAAATTTGAATTATGCACATAAATGCATTGAAAACTCAGTTAATGCATAAAAATGTCCAAACGAACCCCGAAAAATCACAAAAATCACACAACACTCCTGTTGTTCTATGTTGACACGAGAAAAAAATTGAAAGCAATAAGAGGCAATGGATATCGTTTCGTCCCCAAAGGTGGGACGTTCCCTACCGAAAACCATCATGCTTGTTGTGAGAAGCTCCGGTTTGTGAGAAGCATATACCCAAACCTGCCCCAAATGGGACAAAATTTGTACCACGGCATGTTGATGCCGCTCCATGATAGCATGCCAAGTTTCATGAATTTCAGACGAGTTTTGGATTTACTAGAATTTAAAAACCAGGCATCTCAATGTTTTGCCGGCAATCAACGGTGCCCCGGTGTTTGAAATTCATTCCCATTTCTTGCATGGGACCTAAGCATGCACCCAAGGACACAGATTTGATTTTTCAACCAATTTATATGCACTGGAGCATGTGCATGTAGTTCAAATTTGAATTATGCACATAAATGCATTGAAAACTCAGTTAATGCATAAAAATGTCCAAACGAACCCCGAAAAATCACAAAAATCACACAACACTCCTGTTGTTCTATGTTGACACGAGAAAAAAATTGAAAGCAATAAGAGGCAATGGATATCGTTTCGTCCCCAAAGGTGGGACGTTCCCTACCGAAAACCATCATGCTTGTTGTGAGAAGCTCCGGTTTGTGAGAAGCATATACCCAAACCTGCCCCAAATGGGACAAAATTTGTACCACGGCATGTTGATGCCGCTCCATGATAGCATGCCAAGTTTCATGAATTTCAGACGAGTTTTGGATTTACTAGAATTTAAAAACCAGGCATCTCAATGTTTTGCCGGCAATCAACGGTGCCCCGGTGTTTGAAATTCATTCCCATTTCTTGCATGGGACCTAAGCATGCACCCAAGGACACAGATTTGATTTTTCAACCAATTTATATGCACTGGAGCATGTGCATGTAGTTCAAATTTGAATTATGCACATAAATGCATTGAAAACTCAGTTAATGCATAAAAATGTCCAAACGAACCCCGAAAAATCACAAAAATCACACAACACTCCTGTTGTTCTATGTTGACACGAGAAAAAAATTTGAAAGCAATAAGAGGCAATGGATATCGTTTCGTCCCCAAAGGTGGGACGTTCCCTACCGAAAACCATCATGCTTGTTGTGAGAAGCTCCGGTTTGTGAGAAGCATATACCCAAACCTGCCCCAAATGGGACAAAATTTGTACCACGGCATGTTGATGCCGCTCCATGATAGCATGCCAAGTTTCATGAATTTCAGACGAGTTTTGGATTTACTAGAATTTAAAAACCAGGCATCTCAATGTTTTGCCGGCAATCAACGGTGCCCTGGTGTTTGAAATTCATTCCCATTTCTTGCATGGGACCTAAGCATGCACCCAAGGACACAGATTTGATTTTTCAACCAATTTATATGCACTGGAGCATGTGCATGTAGTTCAAATTTGAATTATGCACATAAAATGCATTGAAAACTCAGTTAATGCATAAAAATGTCCAAACGAACCCCGAAAAATCACAAAAATCACACAACACTCCTGTTGTTCTATGTTGACACGAGAAAAAAATTGAAAGCAATAAGAGGCAATGGATATCGTTTCGTCCACAAAGGTGGGACGTTCCCTACCGAAAACCATCATGCTTGTTGTGAGAAGCTCCGGTTTGTGAGAAGCATATACCCAAACCTGCCCCAAATGGGACAAAATTTGTACCACGGCATGTTGATGCCGCTCCATGATAGCATGCCAAGTTTCATGAATTTCAGACGAGTTTTGGATTTACTAGAATTTAAAAACCAGGCATCTCAATGTTTTGCCGGCAATCAACGGTGCCCCGGTGTTTGAAATTCATTCCCATTTCTTGCATGGGACCTAAGCATGCACCCAAGGACACAGATTTGATTTTTCAACCAATTTATATGCACTGGAGCATGTGCATGTAGTTCAAATTTGAATTATGCACATAAAATGCATTGAAAACTCAGTTAATGCATAAAAATGTCCAAACGAACCCCGAAAAATCACAAAAATCACACAACACTCCTGTTGTTCTATGTTGACACGAGAAAAAAATTGAAAGCAATAAGAGGCAATGGATATCGTTTCGTCCACAAAGGTGGGACGTTCCCTACCGAAAACCATCATGCTTGTTGTGAGAAGCTCCGGTTTGTGAGAAGCATATACCCAAACCTGCCCCAAATGGGACAAAATTTGTACCACGGCATGTTGATGCCGCTCCATGATAGCATGCCAAGTTTCATGAATTTCAGACGAGTTTTGGATTTACTAGAATTTAAAAACCAGGCATCTCAATGTTTTGCCGGCAATCAACGGTGCCCCGGTGTTTGAAATTCATTCCCATTTCTTGCATGGGACCTAAGCATGCACCCAAGGACACAGATTTGATTTTTCAACCAATTTATATGCACTGGAGCATGTGCATGTAGTTCAAATTTGAATTATGCACATAAAATGCATTGAAAACTCAGTTAATGCATAAAAATGTCCAAACGAACCCCGAAAAATCACAAAAAATCACACAACACTCCTGTTGTTCTATGTTGACACGAGAAAAAATTGAAAGCAATAAGAGGCAATGGATATCGTTTCGTCCACAAAGGTGGGACGTTCCCTACCGAAAACCATCATGCTTGTTGTGAGAAGCTCCGGTTTGTGAGAAGCATATACCCAAACCTGCCCCAAATGGGACAAAATTTGTACCACGGCATGTTGATGCCGCTCCATGATAGCATGCCAAGTTTCATGAATTTCAGACGAGTTTTGGATTTACTAGAATTTAAAAACCAGGCATCTCAATGTTTTGCCGGCAATCAACGGTGCCCCGGTGTTTGAAATTCATTCCCATTTCTTGCATGGGACCTAAGCATGCACCCAAGGACACAGATTTGATTTTTCAACCAATTTATATGCACTGGAGCATGTGCATGTAGTTCAAATTTGAATTATGCACATAAAATGCATTGAAAACTCAGTTAATGCATAAAAATGTCCAAACGAACCCCGAAAAATCACAAAAATCACACAACACTCCTGTTGTTCTATGTTGACACGAGAAAAAAATTGAAAGCAATAAGAGGCAATGGATATCGTTTCGTCCCCAAAGGTGGGACGTTCCCTACCGAAAACCATCATGCTTGTTGTGAGAAGCTCCGGTTTGTGAGAAGCATATACCCAAACCTGCCCCAAATGGGACAAAATTTGTACCACGGCATGTTGATGCCGCTCCATGATAGCATGCCAAGTTTCATGAATTTCAGACGAGTTTTGGATTTACTAGAATTTAAAAACCAGGCATCTCAATGTTTTGCCGGCAATCAACGGTGCCCTGGTGTTTGAAATTCATTCCCATTTCTTGCATGGGACCTAAGCATGCACCCAAGGACACAGATTTGATTTTTCAACCAATTTATATGCACTGGAGCATGTGCATGTAGTTCAAATTTGAATTATGCACATAAATGCATTGAAAACTCAGTTAATGCATAAAAATGTCCAAACGAACCCCGAAAAATCACAAAAATCACACAACACTCCTGTTGTTCTATGTTGACACGAGAAAAAATTTGAAAGCAATAAGAGGCAATGGATATTGTTTCGTCCACAAAGGTGGGACGTTCCCTACCGAAAACCATCATGCTTGTTGTGAGAAGCTCCGGTTTGTGAGAAGCATATACCCAAACCTGCCCCAAATGGGACAAAATTTTACCACGGCATGTTGATGCCGCTCCATGATAGCATGCCAAGTTTCATGAATTTCAGACGAGTTTTGGATTTACTAGAATTTAAAAACCAGGCATCTCAATGTTTTGCCGGCAATCAACGGTGCCCCGGTGTTTGAAATTCATTCCCATTTCTTGCATGGGACCTAAGCATGCACCCAAGGACACAGATTTGATTTTTCAACCAATTTATATGCACTGGAGCATGTGCATGTAGTTCAAATTTGAATTATGCACATAAATGCATTGAAAACTCAGTTAATGCATAAAAATGTCCAAACGAACCCCAAAAATCACAAAAATCACACAACACTCCTGTTGTTCTATGTTGACACGAGAAAAAAATTGAAAGCAATAAGAGGCAATGGATATCGTTTCGTCCCCAAAGGTGGGACGTTCCCTACCGAAAACCATCATGCTTGTTGTGAGAAGCTCCGGTTTGTGAGAAGCATATACCCAAACCTGCCCCAAATGGGACAAAATTTGTACCACGGCATGTTGATGCCGCTCCATGATAGCATGCCAAGTTTCATGAATTTCAGACGAGTTTTGGATTTACTAGAATTTAAAAACCAGGCATCTCAATGTTTTGCCGGCAATCAACGGTGCCCTGGTGTTTGAAATTCATTCCCATTTCTTGCATGGGACCTAAGCATGCACCCAAGGACACAGATTTGATTTTTCAACCAATTTATATGCACTGGAGCATGTGCATGTAGTTCAAATTTGAATTATGCACATAAATGCATTGAAAACTCAGTTAATGCATAAAAATGTCCAAACGAACCCCGAAAAATCACAAAAATCACACAACACTCCTGTTGTTCTATGTTGACACGAGAAAAAAATTGAAAGCAATAAGAGGCAATGGATATCGTTTCGTCCCCAAAGGTGGGACGTTCCCTACCGAAAACCATCATGCTTGTTGTGAGAAGCTCCGGTTTGTGAGAAGCATATACCCAAACCTGCCCCAAATGGGACAAAATTTGTACCACGGCATGTTGATGCCGCTCCATGATAGCATGCCAAGTTTCATGAATTTCAGACGAGTTTTGGATTTACTAGAATTTAAAAACCAGGCATCTCAATGTTTTGCCGGCAATCAACGGTGCCCCGGTGTTTGAAATTCATTCCCATTTCTTGCATGGGACCTAAGCATGCACCCAAGGACACATATTTGATTTTTCAACCAATTTATATGCACTGGAGCATGTGCATGTAGTTCAAATTTGAATTATGCACATAAAATGCATTGAAAACTCAGTTAATGCATAAAAATGTCCAAACGAACCCCGAAAAATCACAAAAATCACACAACACTCCTGTTGTTCTATGTTGACACGAGAAAAAAATTGAAAGCAATAAGAGGCAATGGATATCGTTTCGTCCACAAAGGTGGGACGTTCCCTACCGAAAACCATCATGCTTGTTGTGAGAAGCTCCGGTTTGTGAGAAGCATATACCCAAACCTGCCCCAAATGGGACAAAATTTGTACCACGGCATGTTGATGCCGCTCCATGATAGCATGCCAAGTTTCATGAATTTCAGACGAGTTTTGGATTTACTAGAATTTAAAAACCAGGCATCTCAATGTTTTGCCGGCAATCAACGGTGCCCCGGTGTTTGAAATTCATTCCCATTTCTTGCATGGGACCTAAGCATGCACCCAAGGACACAGATTTGATTTTTCAACCAATTTATATGCACTGGAGCATGTGCATGTAGTTCAAATTTGAATAATGCACTTAAAATGCATTGAAAACTCAGTTAATGCATAAAAATGTCCAAACGAACCCCGAAAAATCACAAAAAATGACACAACACTCCTGTTTTTCTATGTTGACCCGAGAAAAAAATTTGAAAGCAAAATGAGGCAATGGATATCGTTTCGTCCCAAAGGTGGGACGTTCCCTACCGAAAACCATCATGCTTGTTGTGAGAAGCTCCGGTTTGTGAGAAGCATATACCCAAACCTACCCCAAATGGGACAAAATTTGTACCACGGCATGTTGATGCCGCTCCATGATGGCATGCCAAGTTTCATGAATTTCAGACGAGATTCAGATTTACTAGAATTTAAAAACCACGCATCTCAATGTTTTGCTGGCAATCAACGGTGCGCTGGTGTTTGAAATTCATTCCCATTTCTTGCATGGGACCTAAGCATGCACCCAAGGACACAGATTTGATTTTTCAACCAATTTATATGCACTGGAGCATGTGCATGTAGTTCAAATTTGAATTATGCACATAAATGCATTGAAAACTCAGTTAATGCATAAAAATGTCCAAACGAACCCCAAAAATCACAAAAATCACACAACACTCCTGTTGTTCTATGTTGACACGAGAAAAAAATTTGAAAGCAATAAGAGGCAATGGATATCGTTTCGTCCACAAAGGTGGGACGTTCCCTACCGAAAACCATCATGCTTGTTGTGAGAAGCTCCGGTTTGTGAGAAGCATATACCCAAACCTGCCCCAAATGGGACAAAATTTTACCACGGCATGTTGATGCCGCTCCATGATAGCATGCCAAGTTTCATGAATTTCAGACGAGTTTTGGATTTACTAGAATTTAAAAACCAGGCATCTCAATGTTTTGCCGGCAATCAACGGTGCCCCGGTGTTTGAAATTCATTCCCATTTCTTGCATGGGACCTAAGCATGCACCCAAGGACACAGATTTGATTTTTCAACCAATTTATATGCACTGGAGCATGTGCATGTAGTTCAAATTTGAATTATGCACATAAAATGCATTGAAAACTCAGTTAATGCATAAAAATGTCCAAACGAACCCCGAAAAATCACAAAAATCACACAACACTCCTGTTGTTCTATGTTGACACGAGAAAAAAATTGAAAGCAATAAGAGGCAATGGATATCGTTTCGTCCCAAAGGTGGGACGTTCCCTACCGAAAACCATCATGCTTGTTGTGAGAAGCTCCGGTTTGTGAGAAGCATATACCCAAACCTGCCCCAAATGGGACAAAATTTGTACCACGGCATGTTGATGCCGCTCCATGATAGCATGCCAAGTTTCATGAATTTCAGACGAGTTTTGGATTTACTAGAATTTAAAAACCAGGCATCTCAATGTTTTGCCGGCAATCAACGGTGCCCCGGTGTTTGAAATTCATTCCCATTTCTTGCATGGGACCTAAGCATGCACCCAAGGACACAGATTTGATTTTTCAACCAATTTATATGCACTGGAGCATGTGCATGTAGTTCAAATTTGAATTATGCACATAAAATGCATTGAAAACTCAGTTAATGCATAAAAATGTCCAAACGAACCCCGAAAAATCACAAAAATCACACAACACTCCTGTTGTTCTATGTTGACACGAGAAAAAAATTGAAAGCAATAAGAGGCAATGGATATCGTTTCGTCCACAAAGGTGGGACGTTCCCTACCGAAAACCATCATGCTTGTTGTGAGAAGCTCCGGTTTGTGAGAAGCATATACCCAAACCTGCCCCAAATGGGACAAAATTTGTACCACGGCATGTTGATGCCGCTCCATGATAGCATGCCAAGTTTCATGAATTTCAGACGAGTTTTGGATTTACTAGAATTTAAAACCAGGCATCTCAATGTTTTGCCGGCAATCAACGGTGCCCCGTTGTTTGAAATTCATTCCCATTTCTTGCTTGGGACCTGAGCATGCACCCAAGGACACAGATTTGATTTTTCAACCAATTTATATGCACTGGAGCATGTGCATGTAGTTCAAATTTGAATTATGCACATAAAATGCATTGAAAACTCAGTTAATGCATAAAAATGTCCAAACGAACCCCAAAAAAATCACACAACACTCATGTTGTTCTATGTTGACACGAGAAAAAAATTGAAAGCAATAAGAGGCAATGGATATCGTTTCGTCCACAAAGGTGGGACGTTCCCTACCGAAAACCATCATGCTTGTTGTGAGAAGCTCCGGTTTGTGAGAAGCATATACCCAAACCTGCCCCAAATGGGACAAAATTTGTACCACGGCATGTTGATGCCGCTCCATGATAGCATGCCAAGTTTCATGAATTTCAGACGAGTTTTGGATTTACTAGATTTTGAAAACCAGGCATCTCAATGTTTTGCCGGCAATCAACGGTGCCCCGGTGTTTGAAATTCATTCCCATTTCTTGCATGGGACCTAAGCATGCACCCAAGGACACAGATTTGATTTTTCAACCAATTTATATGCACTGGAGCATGTGCATGTAGTTCAAATTTGAATTATGCACATAAAATGCATTGAAAACTCAGTTAATGCATAAAAATGTCCAAACGAACCCCGAAAAATCACAAAAATCACACAACACTCCTGTTGTTCTATGTTGACCCGAGAAAAAAATTTGAAAGCAATAAGAGGAAATGGATATCGTTCCATCCCCAAAGGTGAGACGTTCCCTTCCGAAAACCATCATGCTTGTTTTGAGAAGCTCCGGTTTGTGAGAAGCATATACCCAAACCTGCCCCAAATGAGCCAAAATTTGTACCACGACATGTTGACGCCGCTCCATGATAGCATGCCAAGTTTCATGAGTTTCATACGAGTTTTGGATTTACTAGAATTTAAAAACCAGGTATCTCAATGTTTTGCCAGCAATCAACGGTGCCCTGGTGTTTGAAATTCATTCCCATTTTTGCATGGGACCTAAGCATGCACCCAAGCACACAGATTTGATTTTTCAACAAATTAATATGCACTGGAGCATGTGCATGTTGTTCAAATTTGAATTGTTCACCTGAAATGGCTAGAAAACCAATTTAATGTATAAAATGTTCAAACGAACCCTGAATAATTCCAATTCTTTTACGGCACACATATAGTTGCATGTTCACTCCAGATAAAAGGTCAAGCAATTCAAACACCGTCCATTGCCGCTGTGACCCGATTATGTAATTCAAATCAAGATGAAAAATCAAGTGGATCGTACACAGTTTATTATCAGCAATCGTGTGAGATGTAGTAGAAAATATCTTGGAGCACCGTCGGTGTATAGTACGCCTATGGCTTACGCAAGAAGGTGCGCCGGCTACAGTCCACAGCCAGCGTCTCAAGCACACTAGCTCGCTCCCCAAATATCATTTCACTGTTCAATCATCGCCGGTGAAAGATGGGCACGTGGACCCGCGTCTTGAGGGCAACTTCGGTGGCCCACTCCAGCGAGAGCGCGGCCGCAGCCGCCATGCGCGTGCTAACAAGGTGCATGAGCGCGGCCGCAATTTGCGACCGGGCGGCAAAGGCAGCCCAAACGGCCGATGTTGCTTCTCAGGTGGCGGCAGCATCATCTGCCTCGGGGATAGCAACTGGCGAGAGCGGCACAGCAGCTGTCCGTTCCGCAGCAGCGGCCTTAGCCCTGATGGAGGCCGCCCACGCCCAGCTCCTGGCGGTCACCGCACAAATCGACGAAGCTTCTCCGACAACGGTCGGCAACCCACAGCCGAAGAGCTGGCAATCACCGAGAGCGTTCGAGCAGCCGTCCGTTCCTCCGCCGCATACCTTGCGATGACGGAGCCCGTCCAAGCCCAGATCGCGTCCGCCTATGCCCAGCTCGTGGCGGCCTTTTCCAAACAGATGGTGGACGCGGATGGCGAGATGCTTGCCGAGTATGGTGCGATGGATGCCATCGAGCCCCTTCCCCAGGAGACCATCAGGCGTGAGCTGGACATGGAGGCGGCGGCGGAGATCAACGAGCACCAGCCATAATAGTACTCTATGTTTTGTTTAATTAAGAGCGTCAGTCTTTAATTTGTTAGAGTAATGTTTAGGTCAGCTAGCTCTGTTTAATTGCTGAACTTGCTCGATTAAGAAGTGTGGGTGTGCTGTAGTCTCCTTTGTGTACCCAAATTATGCAATGACGTGGATGACCACTGTAACCATGGAAATTCGAACCAAAACTTTTGACGTTCAAACTCATCACACATGGGTTAAGCTATCTGAATCGTTTGTGATGTCCACATATCGTACACAAATCTGAATAAGGGATCGTGTCTGATGACACTTTGCGCGCCAGTTTTCTGGCTGAAGCGATTCCAAATTTTCGGCTTCCGCGGAAATATCTACCTCCACGCCCCCTCCCCCTTACCAAAAGCCACATTTCCCCTCTTTCCGCCTTCCTTTCCAAGTTGAAACTTTCACTCCTTGCTTCCAGCGCCACCGCCTCCTCGCCGGCAACCCTCCTTCACGCTGCTCGACCTCCTCTATCCAGGCAGGTAATCCACACCCGACCCCCATCCTCCTCCTCCTTCCACATCCCACATGCCCCGACCGCCGGCGCGAGCGGGACACCTTCCACCCAAATCACCGACCCCTCCACCAAATAAGCGCCGGCCTAAGCCATGGTGCACGCAGTATAGCCAGGACCTCAAGGAGCATTTGGCAGCGGAGAAGCAAATCGCGGCCGCATGCGCGGATGAGGTCGCGATGGCTGCCATTCGTGCCGACCCCCAGATCTTGGAGGAGCACCTTGGCAATTGCTAGCTACGCCGGTTAAGCATGCTCGGTTTACCAGTTGCGTGTGCTGCTCCTGCCTTTCCTTCACAAAATCTAGTGAATTGTGCTATCTAATTTCACCATGCAATCTGTTGCTCTAGTGTATATGTTCTATATGTCGTGCAGTGTGGTGCTCACTTATTAACTGTTTTGTTAATTAGTTGTCGTCTTCAGTTAACTGTTTGGTTCAATTATGCAAATGTGATGTTCAATTCTTCAGGCTGCAATTTTGTATTGTCTTCCATGTGAGAAATAAATCGAATTTATCTTTACAAAATTGTGGGTGCATTCTGTTATTGTATACCATGTGAGGAATAAATTGAATTTGGCTGTAGTAAATACATGAGAAACAAGTACAATTGCTACAGTTGGCTGTAGTTAACTGTTTGGTTAACTCTCTGATCTTCTATTAGGAGTATGTTATATTGTGCAATGTGGTGCTCAGTTAATGTTTGGTTCATTTGTTGTGGTGTTTAGTTAACTGCTTGGTTCAATGTTATATTGTGCAATGTGGTGCTCAGTTAATTTTTGGTTCATTTGTTGTGGTGTTTAGTTAACTGCTTGGTTCAATTCTGCAATGCGATGTCCAATTGTCGTGGGTAGAATTTTGTATTGTTGTGCATGTGAGGAATAAATCGAATTTGGCTGCACTTAATACATGAGAAACATATACAAGTGCTATATTTCCTAGTTCTTAATCATGCTTGGTTTGGGTAAATGGGTTTTCCGTGTGGCTTCAATTAATCTGATGAATCTGCAATGTGCTTATTTTTCATCAACATATTTTACTGATAGCATGCGAACCCTTACTTAACCTGATGACTAACTACCTTATATGTGTTGCAAGGAAACAATGGGAAGCAGTGAGGTTTACAAGCGAGGTTAGAACGTGCATGGTCCGTTGTCTAATAGCACATTATTGTGCAATTGCAGGAACCATTCTAATATTTTGGTTTTTAACAATTTGGTCTTGCACATGTAGGTCCTGCTGTCAGAGGTTTTGACCCACTGTTCGACCCTTTTTGCATATGGGGAAATGAGTTGTCCATGAATATCAATCAAATCAAGAAACTCAGAAAGATTGTTAGGATAAAGAAATTAGCGACAAAAAACAACAAGATCTTTGTCTGCACAATGAAGAAGACATCAGTTCACTACAAGATGGTACTAACTATTATACCTTGCCTTTTTTTATTCCTTTGCCCCATTTCCAATATAGAGAAGATATTTATGCACATCCTTGTTTTCAGGCCTTTCCAAAGCAGTTCACTGATGATTACCTCTCAAACCACCTCTATGGCCAGGAGGCGAGGGAGATTTTCATACAACACCCACGGTTCAATATTGAAGTGTTCCTGAAGAGGTCGAAGGACGGACGGTCAATCATCCACAGGCACTGGCCTAAAGTTGCAAAGACCTTCAACATGAATGAAGGCTCAATATTCGCCTTCCGCTTCAGCAGTTTTCTAGATGAGATGCATCTGTCTATATACCGTCTATGATGCTAATTTCGAAAGGTTCTACATGTTGCATGTGGAACCTGTTGCTGGTGCAGTTGTGTAATGGGGTAGCTGAGTGCTGAAGCTATATCATGTTGTACTCTGATGTATTTGAATTATGAAATTCTGCTTCCTTAATATGGAAATGAAATATATTGTGTGCTTAATATGAATGTCAATTAGATAATAAATGGATTATTAATAATAGGGCAATTAGCCTGCTAATTGGGTTTTGATATTGCAAACGGTTGTTGAAAAAATACCGTGGGCGATGACCTCAGGCAACGCACACATTTTCTAGGAATAAACCGTGTTGGATCAATGAACAATCACACACGACTTTCTCTTGAAAACTATTTGCGTTTGGCCACCTTGCACAAACGTTTACCACATAAAAACTATGTGTCATGGACAGCCTTTACCACACAATTTCTTCTACGGACCATGTGTGCTACATTCAATAATGCAAACGATTTAACGGGAAAAATTGTGTGTGATGTACCTGTGAACGGAAACGTTTTCCTTGGAGCGACTGTGTGGGATGTGCATACGAACAGAAACATTTAGCGGGGACTGACTGTGTGGGATGTACTTGCGACCGGAAACAATTTCGCCATATAATTGTATTTTTTAGCTCTACTATACGTATTTTCATATTTGAGTGCTCGCTGGTCGCACACGACCTCATTTTGTCAAACGTGTGTGCCAGGAGGGCATATCCCCGACGGTTTCTGGGTCGTGTGGGAAGGACCCCCCTATCGCCCACACTCATTTGGCGATGGTTCCAAATGTCGTCGCGGAAAGGGGTAAAAAACCATTTGTTTAGGACCGACGCGCACCAGTGCAACTCCGGCGGCGACCCAGCTTTTTTTACGAAGCACATCACTATGTACTGCATATATTAATATTTACAGAATGAAAAGAAAAACTAGATCTAGAGTGTGTATAGGATAGAACCTTTAGGCTATACAAAATTGTCTGCCCAGGCCTGGTTACAACAACATATTAAGCTAAGATTGTTCCTTGAAGGAATGTAAATAAGCATTATGTGTTGGTCATGGCAGGTAAGAACAAGTAAGATTAAGACCAAATAAGCCTCCTACCAGGTTTTCATTCGGGTTAGAAGATAAAGTTATGTGTATTGTTTCAGACAAACCGTAAAGTAACAGGTATGTGAAGCAGCAGGTCTAGCAACCATTAATGTCCTTCTTTGCATTTGTAAACACTTGGCTTGATTGTTTTTAAAGATTGACGTGTTTCTCGTGGTCCAAATGCTCCAGTAGCCAAGGATGATCAACTCATGGTGAAAAGGTTTCTTCAGAGAGCCCTTTAGAGCAATGATCCATTGACTGGCAGAAGACAAATTGGTTTGTGATCAAGGGTGGGGCATAAATATCCCTAGCAAAGCTTTCCAAACGGCAACTCAGGTATTGTTCATGTGGGTATTCAAAGTGAACTTAGTTGGCTTGATTTGATTCTTTTGGAAAACTAATTAGTCACACTTTTGACTCGAAGCGGCCACAACATGGGTGTTGTAGTTCATCAACTCTACCATGGCTTCCATAAGCGAGGTCTGCTAACAGGCCAATTACATGCTATTGTAATTGGGGCACACAAGATAACGAGAAGGGTCACTGATGACACAAGTGCATTGGGTGGCCGACAGCCTTACTCATGGGCGTCGGTGGCAAATCTATCACATCTTGTGAGTATATTGCATGCGCAGTCCTGACATATACTCATGTTCCTTTCAAACAGTTGAATTTTTCGATTCTATTATTCAACTAATGATGATGATGTAACATGTACACTTCTCTAATTTGGCTCCACTTTCACTGAATTATTCCAAACTGTGCACTGATATTTTTTTATGAATCTTGGAGACTGTGCACTAGCATTGGAACTCGAACATGGCACATCTGATGAGGAGAGGAAAAGATGACTCGCATGCTTTGTCGACAAGTAGTGGGTTAGCATTGTGGCAGATCATGGCTCTACAAGATGTATCTGCCCCTTCCCTTATACATCTTTGTTTAGGCACCTTATGATCTAGCTAACATGAAATTCATTTACTTCCTCCATGTATGTAAGGCCCCTGAAACAAGCATTAATAATTTATTTTTATTTTTTCTAGGTGCCTGAGATTGTTGAGTATCATGTAGATTGTATGGTTAAATTATGGATCATTATTATTGATTGTTTTTCAAAACTTTTTTTCTTGTTTTGCATAGTTTACAACGCCTCCCTTCGCCCAGATCCACCTCCTTCGAGCCATGGCTGAGTTCCAGCAACATGGCCCAAAATAATACATTTGTTCTGAGAGGGAACTCAAGGACAACGGGGGGTATGGGTGGTCACTGGCCTAGGATGCCAATTGTCGACAACACCCGTTGGATTCGGTGGCCGAGCCGTGCCATGGTATTTTTTCCATTGTTGTCTTATTCAATTTTGTTTCGGAGGCACCAAATGGATTGTAGATGTGGTCAAACTTCAATTTTGTACTTTCAATTTTGTATGTTATTGTTTGGCCTCTTGCCCCAGTAATCATATTAATTCAAAAAATGCTCCATCATTTGATGCAAAGAACCATTGAAATATCGTGGAGTTTAGAAGAGAAGTCACACGGTGAATGAAGCAGAAAAAATTATGTTACAAGAATGAGAACATTTTTCTTCTTCCCAGTTGGGCGTCTAAATGAAGAAAGTTAAGTGATATATGGTGGTTAGAGCATCTATAGCCTGGCGCCTCAAACCCGTCTCATACGCCCGGGCGGGCCGCCCGGTCACTGTCCGGTCACTATTTTTTTGACCCAGACGCCCCCTCAAATGGCCCTCAAATGCCCGGGCTGACTAGCAACCCTCATATATGGGCGGATATGGGGGCGCCCGGGCGCGCCCGCCACGTCGGACCCATCCCACACTGGCCCACCCGACCCCATGTAAATTTCTCTCCATCCGCTCACCGGACCAAACCCTGGCCACTTCACACCCCTCACCTCCACCCCCTCCGCCATCCAAGCTCGTCTTCGGCTCCTTCCGGCCGTCTCCGGCATGGAGGGCAGCGGATTCGAGTCCTTCACCTCTAGATCCATCAACCCCGAGCTCATCCCACGCGGTCCTGAGGAGGAGATGGCCGTCCAGCTTGTGCTCCGCCACGCCCGGGAGGATGCCCGTGCACGGCTGTGCTCGGACTACATCCATCGGGAATCCATTGCGTCCGCCCAAATGGCGCATGGATCCGGCCCTAGGCCAGCCGTAGATGCATCGCCGAAGGACGTGCGGTCCGTCAGGCGACCGAACGCACAACCGCTTCATTGGTGCACCGAGCATCGAGACGCACCATGGGCCTCGTCCGACAAGGCCATGGCATGGCATGCCCTCCGTGCAAGGCACCGGGCGAGGGAGGCGGCGGCAGCCCTCGCGGCGGTGGACGTCGGTGAGGCGGAGTCACATTCTCCTGCGCCCTGTATGGCACATCAGTCCGGGCGCCGCAAACCACACCGTGGTGGTTGTCGGTGGCTCGAACCCGGATGGATCCGTCATCGATCTGATGTCCACCGGCACCCAACGGGTTCTGGGCTCCGACGAGGAAGAGTAGGGCATGGGGGACGGCGACGCCTTGACCCGTGAGCCGACGAGTGTCCAATGCCCTACTCTACCTTGCGACCGGACCAACACTTTGGGGAGGGCAGCCGGCCGCCGGACATGGCCTAAGCGGAGCTGGCGGGCGGGAGCGGAACCGGACAAAGCTCCGATCAAAGATCGCTGCGTTGCATGTAATACTGTGGACTTGAGGTTTCTAATTTGAGGTATCCGGATGTGGAATGCATTTTGAGGGGTGATCGGTCACTATCCGCGGACACGCCCGAGTGCGTCCGTGGACAAAGGGGTCGGATTTGCCAAGTCCGGCTGCAGATGCTCTTAGTGGAGCAAGAAGATGTCGACGTTTGTTGGGTTGTGGTGTAGGTTGGGATTATGGACTTAAAATGCATGGGTCTTAGCACTTGTCATCGTTGTGGACTAACGAATTGCTTATTGCCTCTAGGTATGAACATCACTGGATCCTTCTCTTCTTTGTATCCATTGATTTTTGTGCATGTAGAAGAGAGAAGTCAACTGAAAGCACTTCAAAAATAGTGGGCCAAGGAAGAAGATTGATTTTGTGGTAAAAAAAGGTTGGCTATGTTTCATTAAAATATGTCCTTAGATCATTAAGGCGTGCGTTGCTGCGCCTATCCGTTTCTAAATCAAAGGATAGGAGCTTATATAAATTTCTGGAAGCATGATCACTACCAAGTGCAAACCAAGTAATAACTCTATAGTGATCACAATATAAACTACAAACAGTATTCAAATCTGAAAATGACATTGATCATTACAAACAACTCCACAAATACAGGAGAATTAAATTCTTGTTTTTTAACATGTCTAACATTGTAAGGTAAAAGTGTTATATAATGTTTTCTCATCTGGAAAGCCCACCCCTTCTATTGTAAGTTCCAGGCATATCATTGTCATTAATAACACAAAACAACAACTTTAGTCTGCTAATATGAGCAGACTTAATTCATGAAATTTGCAATAAATGGATAGCAGATGATACAAGGGTATGCAAAAGAGAATTAAACTCGCTCAGAAGAAAATGAATGTAAACCAATATCTATTGAAGAATGTTACATAGTAGAAGGTGCAAATACCAAAGGCAAAACTTCATGGAGCATCTCCCATCACCAAACAGATTCAGGCCTCACACTGTACATGTCCTATCATCTAATCAGTAAAAATAATTTCTATAATAATTATCAGTGCTGTACTGAAACAAAACTACCAAGCCGGGGAGCACAAAGAAGTGGGCATTACAATCAAAGTTATTTTTTATCCATGGCACAAAAGTAACATCGCACTGAAAACTCGTCGATAGAGTATGTCAATGGAGATTAAAAAAACTATATCATAGTTAGAAGAGATAGTTGAACAGAGTGTTACATGATTCAAAAAACTTGCATCCATCTAGATGTATATACATTCTCAAATTCAAACTAATAGTCACCAAAGGCTCAATCTTTTGCTCTAGGAATTTGATTTAAAATGATGGGCTAATTTTCTTAGCAAAGTAACATGCATGCTAAAATGTTTTTTGTAGAGTGAATCATACTACAAATTAAATGTCTATTTTACACGAGCAAGTAGCAACTACTCATGTTTCATAAAAAAGCAGAATGCACAATGTTTTTTTTTTCTAAATTGGAAGGAGAGTTCTCCCCATGGTAACTATATAATCAGGATTGTCTACTTGGAGCTTGTCAACTTATGTTATTTACCATAGTGTTGGTCACTCGTAGTGAAGGAGTCCGGGGTTGCATGAATCGGCAATGGCAGAAGTAGGATTCATAGAACATATCGATATGAGGAGAATAAGGAGTGACAAAACCCTAAGCTTGGGGATACCCAAGGCACCCCAAGGTAATATTCAAGGAAGACCAAGATATTTTTAGCATGCAGGTTACTTTGCATTAACATTTTTCAGCTGAACTATACTATATTAAATTGGAATGCATAACCAAGGAGCGAGTTATTATAACTGTAGTAAACCTTCATTCCGAATAAAAAGATGTTTAATGAACTAAGCTTTAAAGCATCTTTGGATCGCCCCCGGGCGACACGGGGCAACCCTAGCGCCGCCGCCGCCAAATCCCCCTCGCCCCCTCCCTCGCTTCGCCGCCGCAGGAGGGGCCGCAGGCGAAGTCCGTGTGCGCCCCAAGGAAGGTGGCGGCAGGGCGTTTCCCCTCTCTGCGGTGTTGCGCGCGCATGCACTACCTGCGTCGCCTCGGGCGCGGGCGAGATGCAGGGCCGCGGGAGTGGCTTCAGCGCGGGGAGAGGCCGGATCCTGGCCGGGCTTGGCCGGATCTAGCTTCTCCGCCCCCGTTGGCCGCCCTCGATGGGGCTCGGTGGCTTCGTTCCGGCGGCCAGCGAGGGCTGGATCCCGGGGCGGCGGCCCCGGACGGCGGAGGATGTGTCGGCGGCTATGGACTCGTGACAGGCGACGCGGCGGCCGCGGTGGTGGACGATCCGTGCACAAGACGCTTGATGGAGGCCATTGGAACAGATCTGGGTGAAGACCTGCTCGTGGCTGCTGCCGAGGGCGGCGATGGCGGCACTATTCGGTGTCGTTCCCTTATTGAAGGCATCGCTGTTGAGAAGTTCCAGGCCACTATATGCTACCTTCGGGGGAAACCCTAGATTAGTAGATCGGATGGCTGCGGCATTATTGTGTCGTTTCCCTCTTGTGGCGTCATTCTTGCAGGTGTACACGGGCTCGAGGGACTAGTGGACGGAATAATTGGTGGAGCGGTTTCTCGGCGACGTGGCGCAGTGGAGACTCGGCGCCCGATGTGTGGCGAGGGACTCGCGCAGGAGGGTGACGTTATCAGGCGTCGTGGTGGCGTCTATAGCAGAGAGGCCGGGCAAGGTGGTGCAGCAGTACAACACTGAAGATGGATTGGTGGCAGGTGGCTGCGGCGGCCTCATACCCGACATGCGTCCTGGTTGAGGAGTGCGCCGGACTGGTAGGTGCCCCATACCCGGCAGGCGTCCTGGTTGGGACCTCAGGTCTTAGATGTTTAGGTTTAGCTGCGATGTCTGTTTGGTATTAGGCCCAGACTATCAGCGCTCCTTCGTCATTTGGATAGGAGTAGCGACAGTTGTTGCTCAGACGGTGGCTTTAGTCTTACTGTTGTATTACTTTGTAAGGTCTTCTGAGAATAATTAATAAAGTGGCCGTATGCATCGCCCAGATGCAGAGGCCGGGGGTCCTCCTTTTCTAAAGAAAAGCATCTTTGGATAGTATACCTTCACTCTCAACAAAAAGACGGTTAGTGAAACTAATCTTGAGAGTGCCTTTTGCAAGGTAATCAGATCCTCCATTTCTTAATTCAAACGTCTCATATATTCCTTAATTCAATTGTCCAAATACTAAGAAGTGAATAACTCTAATGGCTCTTGAGCCAACACATTTTTACCTGTAACATGATTTGTATGGTAGATTGATATGAACATCAGTTACACCTATGGACTACGGAGGTTAATGGCATCTGCTGTAGTGAGTCCATGATGTACTCCTCGGCTCCTTGTACATAGAAAATAAAGACCGTTGAGCTCAATGATTCCTCTTGTGCATTGCGTCAAACACATGACATGTACACTGTCAAGGAAATCAAAGTCTGGATATATAGGGGCTTTTTGGTTCTAGGCCTAGCATTGCCATACTTTGCCACACATTTTTGCCAACCTTGCCTAAGCTTGGGGGCTGTTTGGTTCTAGGCCTAACCATGCCACACTTTGCCATACAATGTTGCCACACTTGCCTAAGGTTAGTTCTTCAAAATGAGAGCCACAAGTTGGCAAGCCTAAGGGAATCTTGCCACATTTTTTGAGTGTATGTAATGTGGGACCCTAATGTGGCTTGCCTAAGGTGTGGCTTGAACCAAACACCCACCTAAGTTGGTCAAACTTGCCTAACCTTAGGTGTGGCAACCTTAGGCAAACTTAGTCTCAAACCAAACAGCCCCTTAGTTCATTAAAATGAGAGCCACAAGTTGGCAAGCCTAAGGGAATCTTGCCACACTTTTTGTGTGTATGCCATGTGGGGCTCAAGTGTGGCTTGCCTAAGATATGGCTTGAACCAAACACTCACCTAAGTTAGTCAAATTTGCCTAACCTTAGGTGTGGCAACCTTTGGCAAAGTTAGTCACAAACCAAACAACCCAATAAATGAAACATGAGACACAGAAAGTTAATCAGGAAGAGTTTGCTTGAGCAAACCCAGCCGGCGCACCAGGCTACCATAATGTCGGCGCCCCACTTGCCGGGTGATCAGCGCATGGGCCACTAATCAAAGAGTCACCATCCATATATTTATATTGCGGACATTTTTTGCAGGAAAATATTCCAGATCTTATTCCTAGGAAACGAAATACTAAGCATAGTGTGTATCATTTGAACAATGTTAAAGAAGTAGATGGGATCGAACCTCAAAAGTTTTGGATTCAAGTAGGCTTCCGACTGTCGCCCAGCACTGTGTCAAACTGTCAATACAAGATGTCAAGATCGAGCATATGACAATGCATTCCTCCCTTCCTCCCCTGGCTTCACCTGTAAGCCGCTAGGAAAAGCTCATCGCATCACGCTTCCATAACAATGAACGGCGAGGTGATGCAGGTAGCCGCCGCCGTGATGTGGTGAGTGCTACGGATTTGGCAACCTCGTCGTCCCACCAAGAAACATAGAAATTAGTCCGATGAAAAAGAAAGAAGGAGAAGGAGGCAACCAGGTTGAGGTTGCCCAGCAAAACGAAGAGATACTTCCATACCATGGCGGCTGACGGCTGCCCTACCGCCATCAGCGCGACGAAGACCCTGGCGCGGGGATCCATCAAGAGGACCTTGGTTGAGCCGTCATCGTCGGCAGCGCAGGTGCACTTACGGATGAAATCGCCGGCCTGGCGCGACCTCGTTTGCCCATCGCCGCCGTTGCCATCAGTCACCCTCGTCTCTCTCTCTCTCTCTCTCTCTCTCTCTCGGCAGCGGCGACGGCAATAGTGGCGGCGCATAGGTTTCATCCTAGGTCAAGAGATCGGGGAGGAGCCTGTGCGGCGTCAACATCACGATCGTCCATTTGGGATCAAACGAGAGGCCTCGAAATTTGTTTCTGGAGTAGCGGCCCACGTGGGAGGAAGAGGTCCATCAGACGGCCAAAAATGATTCAGACGTGTGATCTAACGACCAAAATTGCTGATGGCCTGAGAGCCTTCCTAACATGCTTAGTTTTAATAATGTATCTAAATTTGATGTGCTTTATCCTTCCAAAGCTTTATGTTTGACATATAATATATATTGCTTGTGCAGGATGGTTATAAGTTGAGAAATAATTTTTTTATTACATTTGCTAAAGTACCGTGCAAATGAAGCTTAAGACAACATACCTGACGTTGTAAGGTAATATCGTAATCACATCAAGTAGATCGTAGTTCGTAACATATAGTTATTTGGATCATTATTTTCTATGTATATATCGCCGAGTTACATTGCAGGTGAAATGGCTTTCAATTATTTTTTAATTGTTGCAGGCTATCTTTTTTCTACAGTAGTCAACGTGTACGTGCAATGCACGTTAATTTAAAAGTATATTAAGTGCATGCGGATATTAAGTAAGATATTATTTGCGTGTTATTATGTGATTAATACTATATTTGGCATAAATTAACTGCATGCTAAACGTGTTGAGCGCTCGACATTAAAGCGGTCTAGGTAATTGGATCGACATGATTTGATGGCCAAGATTAATTGGATCCGCCCCTTTGGATCTTTTTATAGATATACAAAATATAATATACATTATATGCGCAATCAGATAAATGCAAAATTTGATTTGCAATAGGTGTAATAAAAAAATTTAAAAGCCCGTGGCAACGCACAGGCCTCCTACTTATTACTGTAGTTTATTTTAAAATCAAAGATCCTTATCATTCGTAACCACAGAAATCAGGTCGCTTAAAATTGGCCCACAATTCTTTTCAGCCCAACTATCTTAATGGCCATATAAGCCCTTCTGCTAGGAACGACCTAGGTTTCCACCTGTATATAAAACCACACCTTCCACCCTGCCGCCGCCGCCTCTCACTCGCGCCGCTGCCGTAGCTAGAATCCCTGCGAAGAGGAAGCACCTCGGGCATCAGCAGCAATCATGGCGGACGCGAAGACGGCGCCTGCGGTGACTCTCCGCACCCGTAAGTTCATGACGAACCGTCTCCTCTCACGCAAGCAATTCGTGCTCGAGGTGATCCACCCCGGCCGCGCCAACGTGTCCAAGGTGCGCCCTCCATACTGCCAAGATCGTTGTCATCTTTGGGCTCGTTGATTTTCGATGCGAGTTTAGGCTGATCCGCGTATGTCGCAGTCGGATCTCAAGGAGCGTCTGGCCAAGATTTATGAGGTGAAGGACTCGAACTGCATCTTTGTGTTCAAGTTCCGCACCCACTTTGGAGGCGGCAAGTCCACCGGCTTCGGCCTCATCTACGATAACCTCGAGGCTGCCAAGAAGTTCGAGCCCAAGTACAGGCTGATCAGAGTATGCCTCTCTTGCTTCATTCATCCCACCCTTATCTGCTCTGAATCCTTGGGTCTCCATATTTATTTTACTGTTATCTCATAATAAGCTTTGATCTTGTCCTATTGTAGCCTTTGTATAATGCATTTAGTCAATTTTGTGCTCTCATCCTTGAGTCAGTATAATAAGCTCTGATCAGGGTACTTGTAGTTCCAATATTAGTTGTCTTATCTTGGATAAAAAAACACTTGCCAAGTCTTGCTGCCACTGCATGGTGGCAAATAAATCCATTTCTTGGCCGATCTTGTTTTCTGATTTTTGTATAATAGGCACATATCTAGAAATGGACACTCTAATAGCAATATCGGTTACCTTGCTTCAATCCACCTTCAACCAATTGGGGCCTTCGGATTTGCCAGAATTTATTTCAAAATGCGGGCAGTCGATCTTTGATGTAAGATAATGATAGCTTTTGCTCAAAGCAAAACGCTTGCAGTTTCTGCATTTGTGTTGTATGTTTCTGTTGTTGTGCTAGAAAGTCTGTCTGACACAATTTTGCATGTATCCGAGCATGAGCCATGATCTGTCATGGCTATAATGACGTGCTGCCAGCCTTGTGATGCTACTCTTTTTGTCGAGCAGCTCATTTATATTAATTTCCATTATTTCCATTATTTTCATTGTTTATGCTTTACTGAGATGAAGCACTTCAAAATTTTGTCCGCCAACTTCTAAATTTCTGTTCATCAGCATGTGCTCTAAACAATAACATCATTTTTTCTGCGACCACACTTACGAGAATTAAGGATGTCAGGTTCTCATTTTCTTATAATTATTCTTGCTCTTCTGCAGAACGGGCTAGCCACCAAGGTAGAGAAGTCACGCAAGCAGATCAAGGAGAGGAAGAACAGGACGAAGAAGATCCGTGGAGTCAAGAAGGTATCCATATATACTAATCTTGGTTGATTTCCTTACTGATCTGTGTCATATCCACTAAGTCGTTTTCTTGGATAAATTTTGCAGACAAAGGCCGGGGATGCCAAGAAGAAATAAGGAAATATTATTCTCGAATGTTGGCTGCCTTCAGTTCTATCTGTTCACAATCAGTGTCTGTACCCTTTAGGAAATCTTGTTGTGGCAATGTCGCAGTATGCTTAATCTAGTAGAAAGAGAATTTTGAGCTTTCACATCGAATTTCGTACCTGGTATGCTGGGTAGTATTACTCACTTGATTTTTTCTGCTAGTGTTCTGCTTTGTCAAGTTGAGATGAGTTCATTGAGTGTGGTTCTGTTCCAAAATTCTGCTATTTTTGTTTAAGTTGTGGACCTATTTCTGTTTTTGTGATTCCATGAGTCTGAGCTTGTGGAAATTTATGTTGGAGTGAGTATCTGGCAACTACATGATATCCATTCTGCACATGATATGTCACTTGGTGTGAACTAACTTGACAATAATTCTTAGATAAATTAGAGACAATTCTAAAAATAATACAGTCCTGATGAGAATTTCTGTTGCGTTTGGTTGTCTGCATCTACTATTTTGGCTGTGTTGCATACTTGTCGTTTGGTTGGCCAACACGGCGAGCGTGGAGTCATGGGCACATCCCCCGTCAGCGGCGCGTGGGCACATTCCCCGTCAGCGGCGCGACCAAGTAGTTGCTAGTGCGCTCTTCTTTTGTGTAGGCCTTATCTTAAATTGAAGCACTGTTGTGTAGAGGGATTATGAGTTAAATGAACACAACTGGGTGCTACCCATGTGGGCTCTTTTGCATCACTCGAGGTTGCAATGTTGGAAATGGCCGAATCAGGACGTTCCTAGCAGAGCTGGCTGGGAGGTGCTCTAAGTTCCTTTCTATGCAGGGCAAACAGTGACGTACACAACCAAATGGCACACTTTCTTCCCGCACGAGCCTAATTGGCTCGTATGCGGGCAACCAATCACGCCATAAGTGTTTTTCATCTCATATTATTGATTTCATCCAAGATGCCCAAGGACACTCTGTTTAAACACTTCTCAATCTGGCTCAAGGAATACGGTCGAAACTCATCCGTTTCTTGTGAGCCAACCTTAGCGGGCCAACTCAGAACGACCCTCTGTTTCTTCTGGCCTAAAAAGATGTGTTCTTATCTTCTTCACATTATCTCAAGTAGTGTTTCTTTTTCTATCGTTAGACCGTGTTTTGACTCCTTTTTGTCTTCTGTTTCCTCTCGCTTGTTTTTTTGTCCTTCCATCCTTTTAGGTTTTCTCTTGGTTTTTGTCGTACCACCACTTTCCCTTTTTGCCGAGGACGCACACAATCATCTCACGACACCCCTCTCTCCGCTCCGCTCCAAATCACCACCGCACAAGCCTTTGCTTCTAGACGACGCTGCTTGTCTTCCGCTTCGTTATCTACTAGCATTGCTCCATTCCGGTCTCCACGACCAATGCCCAACGTCTCCTCATCATTTCGCCTGGCACTCTTGCCTACCAACGCCTTGCCTCATCCCCCTCAGAGAACTTTAATCCCATTGTTGCTCAGAGCCACACCTACACAATGAGAAGTGCACATGCAAATTCCACTTATAGACCCGGACTTCAAGAACCACTAACAAAATTTATCCCTTTTTGTATTGATTTTCTTTGGCCTGTTCATCAATTGTCTTTTATTGTTTCCTGGCATTACTGGTTTGGGCCATGAAATACCGATGTACTCTAGTTGTAGAAACTTCCAATGAATTTAACAGCTGTTCCTACATGAGTTGTTAGCTATATTAAAAACAATGCTAATGGCCTTTGTTAGCATGAAATAGTTGTCAAGTTGTATAGTTTCAAGCTTGGGCTCCTACTGTTCATATGGCACTATCGGATATTTTTCTGCGGGGGTAAAAAGGAGTGTATTACTCAAGAGCATAAGAATTTATCCCTACACAAGCTAGGAAAGTTAACCCACCCGGATCGGATCCGCACAACAGTACGGTCCTCCGTTCGACCAAAATTCTCTTACACATGACTTACATTATTTTGCCCTCTAGGGATATGAGTAACCACACACTCTCTTTCACCCAAAAGCCTCTTCACCTCATAAACACTATGGCATATAATGATATGTTTTGGCCACGCAAAGTGATCATCTCCATTGCCATTTTGCTATCTCACTCAAGGATGATCGAAAGCTCCGTCCATTGGTGGGCTAAAGCCAGCCCCTCCATACAACGTGCAAGTTCATCGTGCAAGGCGTCGGGGCAAGACCACAGAGATCGATGCGCTGAAAAAATGATAACACCATCTTAGCCACGTAAAATGATCCCATCTCATGTAGTTCCATCAACCGTTGCATGGACCCATCCACACCCAACTTTGTCCAATTCTCAGGTGGGGGCTGCCATTTGGATTGTGGGGGCTTGGTGACCTTCACATACGGTACCGGCTAGGCTGCACCTTGATCCATCACCACCACCTTGCCCTTCATTAGGTCTGTCGTGAGGTCATGTTAGATAGCAAGCAGAGATAGGGCGCAACTTTGCAACAATCTCTTGGACACCTCTATGGGGAGTGTCGGCTTATGATGAGTGATTAGATCATTGGTGGCGCGCGTTGCTGCGCCCCTTTGTTTCTATGCTATAATGTTAGAGACTGGCACAAATATGTGGTGACACAAACATGTGGAGAGATTTGTATTTCCCCTCACCTGCTTTCCAGATTGTAATCTGGCTTTGTATTTCCCTTCACCTGCTTTTAGTGAAGGAAAGCCTAAAATTGCAGTAACAGAGGCTTTGAATATCTACTTGACAACATGTGACCTCTATGAATATTTTATTTGAATCCTAAGTAGTATTTTGATTGCACTTTTCACTTGGCCAAAGAGTAATACAGTACAGTTGCAAGGGATAAAGTATAGAAATCGGTGCATCACCTTCCAAATGGGGTAATGCCTAAACCTTCTAATCTAGCAGAATGAGGTAACCCAGCAGAACGAACCAGCATTGTTTCTGAGCATAAAGAACAGTGTGAATAAACATATTCTAAAAAGGCATAAAGAATTGGGGGAAGAGATGATGTAAGAAGGGGGGAGGATTGGAACGAATTAGAGAGTTAGTGAGGACATTGGGCAAAGATCAGCGGCAAGGTTGTGATTAAATGGTCGTGCGTGAAAGGGAAAGAAATAAACCGGCAATTGGAACAGACCTACAATTATTGGCAGATGCCTCATCTACTGCTACCAATGGTCGACTAACCTCTCAATTAATCTTGAAGATATAACTCCAATAGACATATGCTTGTTCACCGCCATGGCACTGCCCATCGCGCCATGCAACTGACATGGCAACCGAGTAGACCTCATGTCGTATCTCGGCGAGGAGTTGTCCATCGCATCGCTCAGAAACCAGTACCGTCGCCATGGGGTCATAGCTCCAGCATCGATTGGAATCCAGGTCGGTCACTCACTGAACAGCCGCCACACGAAGGTACAAAATGAGGATTTCCGGTTCTTCTAGGTGCACAAACATGGGGTTGGTACATGCCCATGTGAAGGAAGGAAACAATCATCTATGCTTTTGGAAAGTCTCCTGTTCGTGTTCCATAAGATAGGTTGATGAAAGGTCCAATTCAAAGTTCAAGCAAGTATGTAATTACAACTATATGCAAATGGCACAAATCTTTCATGAGTAAAACACCACATTAAAGAGGGTTTAGGTATAAGCAATGATTCCAAGCATGTTTCTCTGTTGTGCTTAGAATTAAAGCAATTGGAAATTGATAACGTAAGGAGTTGTCAACATTTTAGTAGTATCGCTCTCATGGCTACAAAGAGCAGGAGGCATCAAAGAGAACACCTATGGCAGGAACGAACTGGCACATAAAAAAGATAGTGAATCACCAATGCACCAATGCACTATAGACACGAATTGTTCAAAGTTGAGAACCAAAACTTCCACGACCTGAATCTAGTATAGATGCAGCAAGCAGACTGATGAACGCACCACCAACTCCAACCATCAACATAGGGCGAGCTTCAAACCGAAGTAAAATAAATTAGGGGGCATGAATAAAGTACCTGAACACCTAATAGAAGTTGTGTTTGCCCGAAGGAAACATCAGATCAACACCTGCAATACAATAGGCAGTAGGCAAACAACTCTGGAAATGAGAGCGGGGACAAAATCAAAGCGGAAAAGGCAGGGGGGAAGATTAAATCCACGACGCCAAAGCACAATAGCAACCCACCTCAACCAAAGTCACAGCAGAAAACTTCCATGGCTCACCAATCAACATCCGACAGGAGAAATGGGGATGGCGGACCGAGGGGAATAAGATGAAACACTGACCGAGTATCAATCCTAGATACACAATTTGGTTTCGAGGAAGAGAATTAGGGGATCTCGAAGAACATATGGAGGAAGAGGAACACACACACACACACACACACACACACACAGAGAGAGAGAGAGAGAGAGAGATAGAGAGAGAGAGAGACGCTGCTGCACGGATGGGGGGCTCGTACAACCCAATAAGCCCAATTCAATCCTAGAAGTCGAAAGAGTCACCAGAGTCGCGGCCCAACAGCGTAAGCACGCGTTAGCAGCGAATGAAGTGATCTTAGGTGTGATTCTGAGCTAATTGGATGGCTAGAAACTCCGACAACTGACGATCCGGCGACTGCCAACGCTGATGCCTTGGGAGGGCTGGAAAGGTGCTCGGTTGTGAAAGTGCGTTATATCGACTAGAGGGGGGTGAATAGGCGATTTTTACAAATTCGTAACTAAGGAATTTCTAGGTGAGGAAATTCCTAAGCAACGAACTACTTAGCAACAGAATAGGTACTCAGATGCATGCATACCAGAACAGTAGCACATGCATCATGATGAAATGAAACATACACAGAGTACAAGTAGCGTGTAAACAGGATAAGCAGGCTGAAGACTAAGTGACTGAAGAAATTGTTGGGGAACGTAGTAATTTCAAAAAAATTCCTACGCACACGCAAGATCATGCTGATGCATAGCAACGAGAGGGGATAGTGTTGTCCACGTACCCTCGTAGACCGAAAGCGGAAGCGTTAGCACAACGCGGTTGATGTAGTCGTGCGTCTTCACGATCCGACCGATCAAGTACCGAACGTACGGCACCTCCGAGTTCAGCACACGTTCAGCCCGATGACGTCCCTCGAACTCCGATCCAGTCGAGTGTTGAGGGAGAGTTTCGTCAGCACAATAGCGTGGTGACGATGATGATGTTCTACCGACGCAGGGCTTTGCCTAAGCACCGCTACAGTATTATCGAGGTGGACTATGGTGGAGGGGGGCACCGCACATGGCTAAAAGATCAAACGATCAATTGTTGTGTCTATGGGGTGCCCCCTGCCCCCGTATATAAAGGAGCAACGGGGGGAGGTGCGGCCGGCCAGGAGGAGGCGCGCCAGGAGGAGTCCTACTCCCACCGGGAGTAGGACTCCCTCCCTTCCTTGTTGGATTAGGAGAAGGGGGGAAAGAGGAGGGAGAGAGGAAGGAAAGGGGGTGCGCCGCCCCCCTCTCCTTGTCCTATTCGGACTAGAGGGGGAGGGGCGCGCGGCCCTGCCCTAGCCGCCTCTCCTCTTCTCCACTAAGGCCCACTATGGCCCATTAACCCCCCCTGGGGGGGGGGTTCCGGTAACCCCCGGTACTCCGGTAAAATCCCGATTTCACCCGGAACACTTCCGATATCCAAATATAGGCTTCCAATATATCAATCTTCATGTCTCGACCATTTTGAGACTCCTCGTCATGTCCGTGATCACATCCGGGACTCCGAACAACCTTCGGTACATCAAAACATATAAACTCATAATATAACCGTCATCGAAACTTTAAGCGTGCGGACCCTACGGGTTTGAGAACTATGTAGACATGACCGAGACACGTCTCCGGCCAATAACCAATAGCGGAACCTGGATGCTCATATTGGCTCCCACATATTCTACGAAGATCTTTATCAGTCAGACCGCATAACAACATACGTTGTTCCCTTTGTCATCGGTATGTTACTTGCCCGAGATTCGATCGTCGGTACCTCAATACCTAGTTCAATCTCGTTACCGGCAAGTCTCTTTACTCGTTCCGTAATACATCATCCCGCAACTAACTCATTAGTTGCAATGCTCGCAAGGCTTAAGTGATGTGCATTACCGAGTGGGCCCTTAGATACCTCTCCGACAATCGGAGTGACAAATCCTAATCTCGAAATACGCCAACCCAACAAGTACCTTCGGAGACACCTGTAGAGCACCTTTATAATCACCCAGTTACGTTGTGAAGTTTGGTAGCACACAAAGCGTTCCTCCGGTAAACGGGAGTTGCATAATCTCATAGTCATAGGAACATGTATAAGTCATGAAGAAAGCAATAGCAACATACTAAACGATCGAGTGCTAAGCTAACGGAATGGGTCAAGTCAATCACATCATTCTCCTACTGATGTGATCCCGTTAATCAAATGACAACTCATGTCAATGGCTAGGAAACATAACCATCTTCGATCAATGAGCTAGTCAAGTAGAGGCATACTAGTGACCCTCTGTTTGTCTATGTATTCACACAAGTATTATGTTTCCGGTTTAATACAATTCTAGCATTAATAATAAACATTTATCATGATATAAGGAAATAAATAATAACTTTATTATCGCCTCTAGGGCATATTTCCTTCAGTCTCCCACTTGCACTAGAGTCAATAATCTAGATTACACTGTAATGATTCTAACACCCATGGAGCCTTGGTGCTGATCATGTTTTGCTCGTGGGAGAGGCTTAGTCAACGAGTCTGCAACATTCAGATCCGTATGTATCTTGCAAATTTTTATGTCTCCCACCTAGACTAAATCCCGGATGGAATTGAAGCGTCTCTTGATGTGCTTGGTTCTCTTGTGAAATCTGGAGTCCTTCGCCAAGGCAATTGCACCAGTATTGTCACAAAAGATTTTCATTGGACCCGATGCACTTGGTATGACACCTAGATCGGATATGAACTCCTTCATCCAGACTCCTTCATTTGCTGCTTCCGAAGCAGCTATGTACTCCGCTTCACACGTAGATCCCGCCACGATGCTTTGTTTAGAACTACACTGCACCGTTCAATGTAAACACGTATCCGGTTTGCGATTTAGAATCGTCCGGATCAGTGTCAAAGCTTGCATCGACGTAACCATTTACGACTAGCTCTTTGTCACCTCCATAAACGAGAAACATATCCTTAGTCCTTTTCAGGTATTTCAGGATATTCTTGACCGCTGTCCAGTGATCCACTCCTGGATTACTTTGGTACCTCCCTGCTAGACTTATAGCAAGGCACACATCAGGTCTGGTACACAGCATTGCATACATGATAGAGCCTATGGCTGAAGCATAGGGAACATCTTTCATTTTCTCTCTATCTTCTGCAGTGGTCGGGCATTGAGTCTTACTCAACTTCACACCTTGTAACACAGGCAAGAACCCTTTCTTTGCTTGATCCATTTTGAACTTCTTCAAAACTTTGTCAAGGTATGTGCTTTGTGAAAGTCCAATTAAGCATCTTGATCTATCTCTATAGATCTTGATGCCCAATATATAAGCAGCTTCACCGAGGTCTTTCATTGAAAAACTCTTATTCAAGTATCCCTTTATGCTATCCAGAAATTCTATATCATTTCCAATCAACAATATGTCATCCACATATAATATCAGAAATGCTACAGAGCTCCCACTCACTTTCTTGTAAATACAGGCTTCTCCAAAAGTCTGTACAAAACCAAATGCTTTGATCACACTATCAAAGCGTTTATTCCAACTCCGAGAGGCTTGCACCAGTCCATAAATGGATCGCTGGAGCTTGCACACTTTTAGCTCCCTTTGGATCGAAAAAACCTTCCGGTTGCATCATATACAACTCTTCTTCTAGAAATCCATTCAGGAATGCAGTTTTGACATCCATTTGCCAAATTTTATAATCATAAAATGCGGCAATTGCTAACATGATTCAGACAGACTTAAGCATCGCTACGGGTGAGAAGGTCTCATCATAGTCAATCCCTTGAACTTGTCGAAAACCTTTCGCAACAAGTCGAGCTTTATAGACAGTAACATTACCGTCAGCGTCAGTCTTCTTCTTGAAGATCCATTTATTTTCAATGGCTTGCCGATCATCGGGTAAGTCAACCAAAGTCCACACTTTGTTCTCATACATGGATTATACCTGGCCATACCTCGGGCCAGGCTAGGCTTCGGGCCGGGCCTAGCCAAGCCCGACGCAAAAAACCCAGGCCCGAGCCCGGCTCGGCCTGGCCGTCGGGCCTGTTTTCTGGGCCCGAGCCCGGCCCGAACACGTAAAAGCCCGTCGGGCTTCGGGTCGGCCCGGCCCGTTCTTCAGGAAAACGCGAAAATGATGGGCCCTGGCCCGGCCAGGCCCGGTCTTCGGGCTCAAAATCTAGGCCCGAGCCCGGCCCGGGAGCGGCGTCGGGCCGGGCCGGGTCGGGCTTTTTTGGGCCGGGTCGGGCCGGGCCGTTCGAGCCGGGCTGCCCATGGCCAAGACTAACATGGATCCCATCTCAGATTTCATGGCGTCAAGCCATTTTGCAGAATCTGGGCTCACCATCGCTTCTTCATAGTTTGTAGGTTCGTCAGGGTCTAGTAACATAACCTCCAGAATAGGATTACCGTACCACTCTGGTGCGGATCTTACTCTGGTTGACCTACGAGGTTCAGTAACAACTTGATCTGAAGTTCCATGATCATCATCATTAACTTCCTCACTAATTGGTGTAGGCGTCAGAGGAACCGGTTTCTGTGATGAACTACCTTCCAATAAGGGAGCAGGTATAGTTACCTCATCAAGTTCTACTTTCCTCCCATTCGAGAGAAACTCCTTCTCTAGAAAGGATCCATTCTTAGCAACGAATGTCTTGCCTTCGGATCTGTGATAGAAGGTGTACCCAACAGTCTCCTTTGGGTATCCTATGAAGACACATTTCTCCGATTTGGGTTCGAGCTTATCAGGTTGAAGTTTTTTCACATAAGCATCGCAGCCCCAAACTTTAAGAAACGACAACTTTGGTTTCTTGCCAAACCACAGTTCATAAGGCGTCGTCTCAACGGATTCCGATGGTGCCCTATTTAACGTGAATGCAGCCATCTCTAAAGCATAACCCCAAAACGATAGCGGTAAATCAGTAAGAGACATCATAGATCGCACCATATCTAGTAAAGTACAATTACGATGTTCGGACACACCATTACGCTGTGGTGTTCCGGGTGGCGTGAGTTGCGAAACTATTCCGCATTGTTTCAAATGTAGACCAAACTCGTAACTCAAATATTCTCCTCCACGATCAGATCGTATAAACTTTATTTTCTTGTTACGATGATTTTCAACTTCACTCTGAAATTCTTTGAACTTTTCAAATGTTTCAGACTTATGTTTCATTAAGTAGATATACCCATATCTGCTCAAATCATCTATGAAGGTGAGAAAATAACGATATCCGCCACGAGCCTCAATATTCATCGGACCACATACATCTGTATGTATTATTTCCAACAAATCTGTTGCTCTCTCCATAGTACCGGAGAACGGCGTTTTAGTCATCTTGCCCATGAGGCACGGTTCGCAAGTACCAAGTGATTCATAATCAAGTGGTTCCAAAAGTCCATCAGTATGGAGTTTCTTCATGCGCTTTATACCGATATGACCTAAACGGCAGTGCCACAAATAAGTTGCACTATCATTATCAACTCTGCATCTTTTGGCTTCAACATTATGAACATGTGTATCACTACTATCGAGATTCATCAAAAATAGACCACTCTTCAAGGGTGCATGACCATAAAAGATATTACTCATAAAAATAGAACAACCATTATTCTCTGATTTAAATGAATAACCGTCTCGCATCAAACAAGATCCAGATATAATGTTCATGCTCAACACTGGCACCAAATAACAATTATTTAGGTCTAATACTAATCCCGAAGGTAGATGTAGAGGTAGCGTGCCGACGGCGATCACATCGACTTTGGAACCGTTTCCCACGCGCATCGTCACCTCGTCCTTAGCCAGTGTTCGCTTAATCCGTAGTCCCTATTTCGAGTTGCAAATATTAGCAACAGAACCAGTATCAAATACCCAGGTGCTACTGCGAGCTCTAGTAAGGTACACATCAATAACATGTATATCACATATACCTTTGTTCACCTTGCCATCCTTCTTATCCGCCAAATACTTGGGGCAGTTCCGCTTCCAGTGACCAGTCTGCTTGCAGTAGAAGCACTCAGTCTGAGGCTTAGGTCCAGACTTGGGTTTCTTCTCTTGAGCAACAACTTGCTTGCTGTTCTTCTTGAAGTTCCCCTTCTTCTTCCCTTTGCCCTTTTTCTTGAAATTGGTGGTCTTATTGACCATCAACACTTGATGCTCCTTCTTGATTTCTACCTCCGCAGCCTTTAGCATTGCGAAGAGCTCGGGAATCGTCTTATCCATCCCTTGCATGTTATAGTTCATCATGAAGCTCTATTAGCTTGGTGGCAGTGATTGAAGAATTCTGTCAATGACGCTATCATCCGGAAGATTAACTCCTAGTTGAATCAAGTGATTGTTATACCCAGACATTCTGAGTATATGCTCACTGACAGAACTATTCTCCTCCATCTTGCAGCTGTAGAACTTATTGTAGACTTCATATCTCTCAATCCGGGCATTTGCTTGAAATATTAACTTCAACTCCTGGAACATCTCATATGCTCCATGACGTTCAAAACATCGTTGAAGTCCCGGTTCTAAGCCGTAAAGCATGGCACACTAAACTATCGAGTAGTCATCAGCTTTGCTTTGCCAGACGTTCTTAACGTCGTCAGTTGCATCTGCAGCAGGCCTGGTACCCAGCGGTGCTTCCAGGACGTAATTCTTTTGTGCAGCAATGAGGATAATCCTCAAGTTATGGACCCAGTCCGTGTAATTGCTACCATCATCTTTCAATTTTGCTTTCTCAAGGAACGCATTAAAATTCAACGGAACAACAGCATGGGCCATCTATCTACAATCAACATAGACAAGCAAGATACTATCAGGTACTAAGTTCATGATAAATTTAAGTTCAATTAATCATATTACTTAAGAACTCCCACTTAGATAGACATCCCTCTAATCCTCTAAGTGATCACGTGATCCAAATCAACTAAACCATAACCGATCATCACGTGAAATGGAGTAGCTTTCAATGGTGAACATCACTATGTTGATCATATCTACTATATGATTCACGCTCGACCTTTCGGTCTCAGTGTTCCGAGGCCATATCTGCATATGCTAGGCTCGTCAAGTTTAACCTGAGTATTCTGCGTGTGCAAAACTGGCTTGCACCCGTTGTAGATGGACGTAGAGCTTATCACACCCGATCATCACGTGGTGTCTGGGCACGATGAACTTTGGCAATGGTGCATACTTAGGGAGAACACTTTTATCTTGAAATTTAGTGAGAGATCATCTTATAATGCTACCGTCAATCAAAGCAAGATAAGATGTATAAAAGATAAACATCACATGCAATCAATATAAGTGATATGATATGGCCATCATCATCTTGTGCTTGTGATCTCCATCTCCGAAGCACCGTCATGATCACCATCGTCACCGGTGCGACACCTTGATCTCCATCGTAGCATCGTTGTCGTCTCGCCAATCTTATGCTTCTACGACTATCGCTACCGCTTAGTGATAAAGTAAAGCATTACAGGGCGATTGCATTGCATACAATAAAGTGACAACCATATGGCTCCTGCCAGTTGCCGATAACTTGGTTACAAAACATGATCATCTCATACAATAAAATTTAGCATCATGTCTTGACCATATCACATCACAACATGCCCTGCAAAAACAAGTTAAACGTCCTCTACTTTGTTGTTGCAAGTTTTACGTGGCTGCTACTGGGCTTAGCAAGAACCGTTCTTACCTACGCATCAAAACCACAACGATAGTTTGTCAAGTTGGTGCTATTTTAACCTTCGCAAGGACCGGGCGTAGCCACACTCGGTTCAACTAAAGTTGGAGAAACTGACACCCGCCAGCCATCTGTGTGCAAAGCATGTCGGTAGAACCAGTCTCGCGTAAGCGTATGCGTAATGTCGGTCCGGGCCGCTTCATCCAACAATACCGCCGAACCAAAGTATGACATGCTGGTAAGTAGTATGACTTATATCGCCCACAACTCACTTGTGTTCTACTCGTGCATATGACATCTACGCATAAAACCTGACTCTGATACCACTGTTGGGGAACGTAGTAATTTCAAAAAATTTCCTACGCACACGCAAGATCATGGCGATGCATAGCAACAAGAGGGGAGAGTGTTTTCCACGTACCCTCGTAGACTGAAAGCGGAAGCGTTAGCACAACGCGGTTGATGTAGTCGTACGTCTTCACGATCCGACCGATCAAGTACCGAACGCACGGCACCTCCGAGTTCAGCACACGTTCAGCCCGATGACGTCCCTCGAACTCCGATCCAGCTGAGTGTTGAGGGAGAGTTTCGTCAGCACGACGGCGTGGTGACGATGATGATGTTCTACCGACGCAGGGCTTCGCCTAAGCACCGCTACAGTATTATCGAGGTGGACTATGGTGGAGGGGGGCACCGCACACGGCTAAAAGATCAAACGATCAATTGTTGTGTCTATGGGGTGCCCCCTGCCCCCGTATATAAAGGAGCAAGGGGGGAGGTGCGGCCGGCCAGGAGGAGCCGCGCCAGGAGGAGTCCTACTCCCACCGGGACTAGGAGTCCCTCCCTTCCTTGTTGGATTAGGAGAAGGGGGAAAGAGGAGGGAGAGAGGAAGGAAAGGGGGGGGGGCGCCGCCCCCCTCTCCTTGTCCTATTCGGACTAGAGGGGGAGGGGCACGCGACCCTTCCCTAGCCGCCTCTCCTCTTCTCCACTAAGGCCCACTATGGCCCATTAAACCCGGGGGGGGGGGGGTTCCGGTAACCCCCGGTACTCCGGTAAAATCCCGATTTCACCCGGAACACTTCCGATATCCAAATATAGGCTTCCAATATATCAATCTTCATGTCTCGACCATTTCGAGACTCCTCATCATGTCCGTGATCACATCCGGGACTCCGAACAACCTTCGGTACATCAAAACATATAAACTCATAATATAACCGTCATCGAAACTTTAAGCGTGCGGACCCTATGGGTTCGAGAACTATGTAGACATGACCGAGACACGTCTTCGGCCAATAACCAATAGCGGAACCTAGATGCTCATATTGGCTCCCATATATTCTACGAAGATCTTTATCGGTCAGACCACATAACAACATACGTTGCTCCCTTTGTCATCGGTATGTTACTTGCCCGAGATTCGATCGTCGGTATCTCAATACCTAGTTCAATCTCGTTACCGGCAAGTCTCTTTACTCGTTCCGTAATACATCATCCCGCAACTAACTCATTAGTTGCAATGCTTGCAAGGCTTAAGTGATGTGCATTACCGAGTGGGCCCAGAGATGCCTCTCCGACAATCGGAGTGACAAATCCTAATCTCGAAATATGCCAACCCAACAAGTACCTTCGGAGACACCTGTAGAGCACCTTTATAATCACCCAGTTACGTTGTGACGTTTGGTAGCACACAAAGTGTTCCTTCCGGTAAACGTGAGTTGCATAATCTCATAGTCATAGGAACATGTATAAGTCATGAAGAAAGCAATAGCAACATACTAAACGATCGAGTGCTAAGCTAACAGAATGGGTCAAGTCAATCACATCATTCTCCTAATGATGTGATCCCGTTAATCAAATGACAACTCATGTCAATGGCTAGGAAACATAACCATCTTCGATCAACGAGCTAGTCAAGTAGAGGCATACTAGTGACACTCTATTTGTCTATGTATTCACACAAGTATTATGTTTCCGGTTTAATACAATTCTAGCATGAATAATAAACATTTATCATGATATAAGAAAATAAACAATAACTTTATTTTTGCCTCTAGGGCATATTTCCTTCAAAAATAGGAAATAGAAAAAGTCTTCAGTCAAAGTCTTCAAACAGTAACGATCAAGTTCATCAACACATGAATGAGGAAATGAAAGGGTTGAGGAAATAGAACCAGTAGCTTGGTGAAGACGATGTTTGGTAGACTAGTTCCAACTGCTGTGACAGCCGTACGTCTGGTTGGAGCAGTTAGGTATTTAAACCTGAGGACACATAGTCCCGGACACACAGTCCTCACCGTATTCTCCTTGAGGTAAGATCACACAGACCTCGCCCAATCACTCGTGGTAAGTCTTGAGGTGACTTCCAAACGTTCACAGACTCGGTCACTCGGCGATCCAAGATCTTCTCTTGGATGCTCTAGACCATGACGCCTAACCGTCTGGAGGATGCACAATCCTCAAAGGTAACAAGCATCGGTTCCACACAGGAACAATCTCTTCAGTGATGCTCAACCACTTTGGGTTTGTAGGTGTTTGGGTTTGGGTTTTCCTCACTTGATGATTTTCGCTCAAAGTCCTCTGAAGATGGGATGCTCTAAATGACAAGTGTTAGTTTCTCTCGCAACAGCCAACCAACTAGTGGTTGTAGGGTGTCACAGCCCTAGCATTGTTTGCAATTAGTGGCAGAAGCATCCATGCATCATGTCTAAATTACTTCTTTAATTTGAAATGGGGACTGATAAACCCTAGCAGCAAATGAAACTCAACTAGGTTCAAACTTAAATATTTTCAATAAACCCAAAATGCTCTTTAGAAGTGTTCATCATTTCTGAATTGGTCCAACACCTCTGACAAAAATGGTGCACATTTTTCTAGATCAATTTGGATTTTTGAATGAACTCATACACTATTTGAATTTGGGCATTTAATTGCTATAAATAATTAAAATGCCCAAATAATTCTGGAAGTGGTTGTGGGCTGTTGGAAACAATTCTAACAGTACCCACAATTTATTTCAGGAATATATTAAATTATTTAGAATTTTTTTACTAAATCTAGAAACAAAGACAAAAATAGATAACAGAAATAAGAGAGAGAGAGAGAAACTCACCTGGCCTCGCCCACCTGGCTTACCTGGCGGCCCACGGGCCGGCCCAGCCCACCACCGCCGTCGTCCTCCTGGCGCCAGTCGGCCAGGCGTGTGGCCGACGCGCGCGCACGGGCAGAGCGCAACGTCACCAGCTCGCCTGCCTGCCTCCCTTGCTAGCGCGACGCCTCGCGTCTTCTCCTCGGCGCTGCCTCGACCGCCTGGACGCCTCACTTTCCCCCGGCCCTCTCCCTCGCCTCTCCCTGCCATGGCCGACGCAGTCGCGAGCTCGCTGCCGCCATAGCCGCGCCCAACGTGCTCTCCTCGCCCCCCGTGCTGTCCACGATCTCTGCCGTCGTCTGCCACTTCGCCTCGACCGAGACCCGAGCGCTCGTCCGCCCTGCATCGCCGCCCCCGGCGACTTCTTCCCCGTTCGGCCGTCAAGATTGCCGGCGACCTCATGTCGTCTCCAGGCCGTCCCCGAGGCCACTGATCTGCTCCTTGCGTCCGCTGTGAGCTGCTGCTTCTCCTCCCCCTCTCCGTTCTCTCTCTCTCGCACACCGCAGCAGCATCCCCGCTCGCGCCCGAACGCCGGCCGCCGCCCCTGGCTCGTTTCCGATGAGCTCCGGCCGCCCTAGCTGCTGCTGCCTGCTGCACTGGATGCGGGCGAGCTCCGGCTCCCCGTGGGTGCTCTCCGCCGCTCATTTGGGCGCCGGGAGAGGGAACCCGAGCCCTCCGCCGCGTTTGTGACGCCGGCGTCGAGCCGCCGGCGGGTTAGCCTCGTTTGACTAGGAGTTTGACCTCCGCTAGGCCTATGACATGCGGGACCCGCCCAACTAATTAACCTAGTTTAGGTTTAAACTTTAATTAGTTTAACCTAGGTTAGTGTTAACTAAGTTTAGTTAGTTTATTTAGTCACTGACACGCGGGACCCACTGGTCAGTTTGACCTGGACCGGGTCAGTTGACCGTTGACGTCACACTAACGCCAGGCTGACGCAGTAAATCCTTTTCTGGATTTATTCTAATTCGAAATAACCAGGAAATCCCAGAAATTAGTTAAAACTTCAGAAAATCATAGAAAATAATCTATAACTCCAAATGAAATAAGTTATATATGAAAAATGATCAAAAAAAATCCAATCTATCCATCTGTACCATTTTCATGCATGATAGAACAACTTATGACTACTGTTTAGGACAAATGAAATGAATGGCATTTAAATAACCACATGTGGAGTTTGAATTTCAATCTTGGGTTCAAACCAACTCCATTAAACTGTTGCTAGTTGCATTAGCTCAAAACATAGCATATTGACATGTCATGATCATGCATCATATTGTTGCATTGCATTGATTGTGTTCTTCCTTGTTTGCCGGTATTTGTCCCCTCTCCGTAGACGTGGTTTCGACGATGAGTTCGATGACACCGATGAAGAGTTATATCATCTTCAGAAGTGCCAGGCAAGCAAAACCCCCCTTGTTCATTCCGATACAATCCCACTCTCTCGCTCCTGCTCTCTTTTACTGCATTAGGACAACATCGATTCAACTATTACATGCTGCGGTAGCTGAACCCCTTTCCTCTGCATAACCTGTCATTGCCATAGTAAATAGATGAAACCCACTAGCATGAGTAGGAGTTGTTTGAGCCCTGATGTGCCTACTCATTCATGGTTGTTTGTCATGCCTGCTACTGCTTAGAGTTGAGTCGGGTCCGATTCATCGGGAATGAATTGGAATGGTGATGAACATGTCCTACTGTGTGTGAGCTAGGTGTGTGAACATGATTTGGTAAAGGTAGCGGTGAGAGGCCATGTAGGAGTACATGGTGGGTTGTCTCATTGAAACCGTCCTCAGGAACTGAGTTCTGTGTTTGTGATCCATGAACAACTACTACCACACGTTGGGCCCTGAAATATGACCCCGCTCGACTTATTAACCGCCCTGTCCTCTGTCCAGGAGTTGCCACTAGTTTCCGGTGTTTGTAGGATATGTGTTGGAGGCCGTGCGTAGTGCTGACCCTAGGGGTGGGCTATGATGCGGTAGATACACCATGGCACGGTGCACCGGGCGCCCGTTTGGTGTCTCGGGAACCCTGCACACATCGTTTGGGGCTGTGAGCGAAACTCCGGCCGGATCTCCTCGCGGATGGAACCCGAATAGGCGATAAACCTAGACTAGAGACTTGTGTGGTTAGTCAGGTCGTGGTCTACACCCACGTCGGCTTTCGCTTGAAGTCTACCGAGCACATGTCGTGTGCAGACGCTAAGTGGTGGAAACATGTGTGAAGAAGTACACCCTGCAGGGTTATAAATGATCTATTCGAATAGCCGTGTCCACGGTAAAGGACTTCTGGGTTGCCTATAACAGTTCATAGACAAGTGAAAGTGGATACTCTAAAATGCACAAGATAAGCGTGAGTGCTATGGATGGTGTTCTCGTAGGGAGACATGAGCGGATCCATAGTGGTGTATTGATATGGTGAATATGTGGACTCGTGTGTGCCACCTCAAAAGAGTTACTTGCAGTCATAGTTTAGGATAGCCACTGAGTCAAAGCTGGCTTGCTGCAGTCAAACTCCACCCCCCTTTGTTGATACCGATGCATATGTAGCTAGTTCAATGTTTGTCTTGCTGGGTACATTTGTACTCACGCTTGCCTATTTTATCTTTTGCAGAGAGACGTCAGTCTCGCTAGTAGTTCCGCGTGGACTTCGACGTTTAGCTTGTTACCTCAGCTACAATCTTGTACCCTTGGGAGGGTCTTGTAGATAGTCAGGCTTCTCAACCTTCTTCATTTGTAGTTGTCTGTACTCAGACATGTTTATGCTTCCGCTCGATGCTTGTATGCTCTGTATGTTGGGTCATGAGACCATGATTGTAATACTTGCCTCCTCGGAGACTAATGAATAAATACTTGACTTATAGAGTTATGTTGTGATGCCATGTTGTATTTACACATATCGAGCATATTGTGTGTATGATTGAAATACTTGGTATGTGTGGGATCCGACAACCTAGTTGTTTATCCTTGGTAGCCTCTCTTATAGGGAAATGTAGTCTTGTGCTTCCATGAGCCATAGTAGTCCGCTACAGCCCGGTTCACCGGAGTCCTGCTAGCCCAGCACTACTGCTCCGGAACACTTGACTGGCCGGCATGTGATTCACTCCGTTCCTGTGTCTGTCCCTTCGGGGAAATGTCACGCGGTGACATCCGGAGTCCTGCCTAGCCTGCTACAGCCCGGTTCACCGGAGTCCGGTTAGCCCAGTGCTACAGCCCGGATTCGCATGCTGCTGACCGACATGCTCGATGTTGATTCATGTATGCCTGTCCCTGTAAGTTTGTGCCACTTTGGGTTCACGACTAGTCATGTCGGCCCGGGTTCTCTGTCATATGGATGCTAGCGACACTATCATATACGTGAGCCAAAAGGCGCAAACGGTCCCGGGCCATGGTAAGGCAACACCCGTGGGAATACCGTGCGTGAGGCCGCAAAGTGATATGAGGTGTTACCAGCTAGATCGATGGTGACTTGAATCGGGGTCCTGACAGCTTTGGTATCAGAGCCTGACTGCCTGTAGGATTACCAAGCCAAACCGGTCGAAGTCATGTCTAGAAATGCTTTAGTTATATAAGGGAATTGATTGTGGAAGGGAACGTAAGGCTCTTTTTACTCCTTTACCTTATGCCCTTCTGATCTAAGTCATCCTCTTCTCTTCTACGGGGTTAAGAAACTAGGCTTCTCGTCTTCCTATCAGTATCATGTGTTACTAATCCGTAGACTCTTAGGATTGTTGGTCTCAAGCCCCAGTTTAGTTTCTACTACTCCAATGTGTTGTTAGTTGGACTTGGAACCTTGATATGATGTTGTTGAGTGGTTATGCCACAATTTTGCAGGATGTCTCAAATCTTTTTGAGCATTTACAACCGTTATGCTGTCCGTGTCATCCCAGGTTTCTAAATAGTCTGATGCATTTGAAAATCCCTTCTTTCCGTTCCCGATGTCCCCTTGGGCCAGTTCAACCACACTGATCGGTGAGTTGAGGTACTCTATTGCCTCGACATATATGTTGGAGCTATTATTATGACCCTAGGTGTTTTAGGGAGTCACCTAGTAATCTAGCCATGTTTTGTGTTCCCGGTGTGATGATTCTGGCCACCATTCTCGAAAGCATCCCGTGATGCCATTTAGTAGTAGGTATTCTACTCCTGGTTCTTGACCCAAGATTCACTCTACCTACATCGTGTTGATAGTGTTGCTCGTACCTTTAGGATATTAGTAACCTTTGTGATAGTCCTCAAGGTTCGTGGTATTTCCTTCTTCCAAATACCATGAAATGCTTATGGCAGAAGTTCTTTTGAACCAAAATATCACAACCAGAATGCTCTTGATGAGTTCTCCATTCTACATTGTGACTCTGCCAGTTCTACCTTTCTGCATGGGTTATCCGGAAAATATGTTGAGCTTTGTTTGACATACTAATCTATGCATCCATAACTCAGAAAGATATATGTTCCCTTGAGTTGTCCCTCTTCATTTGTATTCCGACCATCGTCTATCAATTGATAGTCAGGAGTAATTGTGCATCTGTGTTATCGATGCCTATTATTCTTGTGGTCCGTCAAGCCATTCTATTTCAGAATGATTAGGAGAAACAAACTCCAGTACCTCATCCATATCTAGGATTGGGTCAAAGTAGTTGTATTCCGCAGATCAAAATGCCAAACCAGCTTTTGATCTATTCTACCTTCGAGTATTACCCCCTTTATGTCAAGAATATCATAGGAATTGCACCATCTCTTATGAATTCTTGACGCAGTGATACTTCTCGCCATCATTATTCATTCCTCGGTCCCGTGTTGTTGTAACCGGAGTGCCGACAAGTAAACTGTGATGTGTGAAATCAATACTACTAGCAACCTCGTTTCTTGGTAGTTAATGGACAATATTCTCATCCTTAGCGTGTTGGTTATTGAATCACCATCCTAGGACTAATCGTGCTACCTAGTCCATTTTTGTTGCTGCACTCTTCGATCGATGAGTTAGGATTTTGTCAAACCTTTGCTCTTTTGATCACATCGTCTTGCCTTGAAAAGCAAGATTGTTCTCGAGTTTAGTAACATATCGGTGGTTCGTGATGTTCCAAATATCTTCTCGGAAGTATTACCAGGTTGTCACCTGACCGCTATGTTGAGTTCGTGATCATATTGGTTTTCCTCCAAACCACCCATTCTCCAAGAATCTGTGTTGGATACCCCTGAGCTAGTTGGTTAAGCCAAACAACAACTTGGAGAGTTGGAAGATAAAAGCTTGTCTGACTTAGTTCATGTTAAGGGATATCTTTTAGTGTGTGTGTGTGTGTGTGTGTGTGTGTGTGTGTGTGTGTGTGTTGAAGAAAGATGATATCTCCATCGATTGGTCCTCGTGATCAGTTGTTGGATCTATTGCCTTGTCAAAACTTTGACTTGAGTATGGGCTATCGTCAAGTCAAATCAGAACCAAGGATGTTCGTAATGTTGTCTTACTCGTGGTTGATCCTTGAGCATACACCATTACATCTTTTGGTCTGACCAATGCTATCACCGTGTTCACATGATGGTGGAAGTCCAGTGATATGGAAATTCCGATGAGTTGTTGTTGAGCCCATCAGCAGCATTTTGTCTCCCCCATGATTCATGTTGAACATCAACCTAGTGTTGAAAAATTTGTAAGCAATGCCTTCGTGTTCCGTTCATGAAGCTTATGCTTGGATGGAAGAAGTGACTTCCTCGAATTCATGTGCATTTGGTGCAAGTTGCCTTCGTGAGTTCAAGAAAGATTGTTTTTGTTTCCTCTGGTACCATCCCAAGTCAGTTATGCATGTGCGAATGTATTCTATGGTTTGGTAGATTAATTACCTCCACTCCACATGTATTCCCTAGCACACCAAGCCACTGATTGATTTGTTCAAGGAAAAGAAGTTCTTGAGTGCTAACCCTAAAGGACCCAAAGGTACATGCGCAGGACTTCGCTCTCCGCAATGATGGTTCCCAATCAGAACTCGGTAGTGTTTCGTTGTAAGACTACTACGTGGTCATGCTTGTCTTGGACAACGTGTTCACATGTATGTAGCAGAACCAGCTCATGTTTTGGAGCTTGCTATCGTAGTTCACTCCCCGAGAATCTCGCAACGTCATCTCGTCGATTTGTGTTGCAAACTTTCATTTTTCTTTCTAGACTTGATGAGTCTGGAATATCCTGACACCAACCAGATCTGAATCTCAGGCAGATATGATGGTTGGAACATTCCCAACATTTGCATTTTGTTCCCAGCTTGCACCCCATCGTGCCAATTTTCCATGGGCTGCCCTTCTCAGCAGTTGCTGTCCAAGTTCATCTTCAAAGGTGGACTTACCATGAGTCCCATCCATTTCCGATGATAAGAAAAAATCATCCATTTCGTTGTCTTCAACAAGGTGGTCCACATCATCCATTCTAGCCCGAGTGTGCCGTTCTTCCGAACTCCTTCAAACGGTCGTTTGTGAATTTCCTTAGGCTGGTATAGAGAGTTCCAATGATCTCTGTATCAAAAGTAATTCTTTTTGCCACTTAAGGGAATAATTTTATGAGTCACCTCTCCCAAGGTGCCCGGTTATGGGATCATGGCAATTGTTTCCTCGCTACTTTGAAACCCTCATCAAATTGTTTCTTCTGTCCCTCCTGATGCATGTTTTGCCTATCAGCTCCAGAGATGTTTCTACGTCTCATTCCGTGAGTTGACCTTGTGATCATTAAGATGATCCTAAGTTGCTCGAACCTCAAGAAGATCGATTCTTCTAAAATTCTCCTTTTCTTCTCATTTTCATGTTAGATGAAGTTCTCAAAGCAAGACGTCGAGTTCAAGATGAAGCAATGAATCAACATCTTCGAGAAGGACAGTTGGATCATGAAGATCGTGTTAGCTTTGCGTCCCCTCTGTCTTCTTACCTCACATCTTGAATCTCGGGACGAGATTCTTGTTTAGTGGGGGGTGAGTTTTCACAGCCCTAGCATTGTTTGCAATTAGTGGCAGAAGCATCCATGCATCATGTCTAAATTACTTCTTTAATTTGAAATGGGGACTGATAAATCCTAGCAGCAAATGAAACTCAACTAGGTTCAAACTTAAATATTTTCAATGAACCCAAAATGCTCTTTAGAAATGTTCATCATTTCTGAATTGGTCCAGCACCTCTGACAAAAATGGTGCACATTTTTCTAGATCAATTTGGATTTTTGAATGAACTCATACACTATTTGAATTTGGGCATTTAATTGCTATAAATAATTAAAATGCCCAAATAATTCTGGAAGTGGTTGTGGGCTGTTGGAAATAATTCTAACAGTACCCACAATTTATTTCAGGAATATATTAAATGATTTAGTATTTTTTTTACTAAATCCAGAAACAAAGACAAAAATAGATAACAGAAATAAGAGAGAGAGAGAGAAACTCACCTGGCCTCACCCCCCTGGCTTACCTGGCGGCCCACTGGCCGGCCCAGCCCACCACCGTCATCCTCCTCCTGGCGCCAGTCGGCCAGGCGTGTGGCCGACGCGCGCGCACGGGCAGAGCGCCACGCCACCAGCTCGCCTGCCTGCCTCCCTTGCTAGCGCGATGCCTCGCGTCTTCTCCTCGGCGCTGCCTCGACCGCCTAGATGCCTCACTTTCCCCTTGGCCCTCTCCCTCGCCTCTCCCCACTGTGCTCCCCTCGCCTCCCCGTGCTGCCCACGATCTCCGCCGTCGTCTGCCACTTCACCTCGACCGAGACCCAAGCGCTCGTCCGCCCTGCATCTCCGCCCCGGTGACTTCTTCCCCGTTCGGCTGTCAAGATCGCCGGCGACCTCACGTCGTCTCCAGGCCGTCCCCGAGGCCACTGATCTGCTCCTCGCGTCCGCTGTGAGCTGCTGCTTCTCCTCCCCTCTCCGTTCTCTCTCTCGCACACCGCAACCGCATCCCCGCTCACGCCCGAACGCCGGCCGCTGCCCCGGGCTCGTTTCCGATGAGCTCCGGCTGCCCTAGCTGCTGCTGCCTGCTGTGCTGGATGCGGGCGAGCTCCGACTCCCCGTGGGTGCTCTCCGCCGCTCATTTGGGCGCCGGGAGAGGGAACCCGAGCCCTCCGCCGCGTCTGTGACGCCGGTGTCGAGCCGTTGGCGGGTTAACCTCGGTTGACCAGGGGTTTGACCTCCCCTGGGCCTATGACATGCGGGCCCCGCCCGGCTAATTAACCTAGTTTAGGTTTAAACTTTAATTAGTTTAACCTAGGTTAGTGTAAACTAAGTTTAGTTAGTTTATTTAGTCACTGACACGCGGGACCCACTGGTCAGTTGGACCTGGACCGGGTCAGTTGACCGCTGACATCACACTGATGCCAAGCTGACGTAGTAAATCCTTTTCTGGATTTATTCTAATTCGAAATAACCAGGAAATCCCAGAAATTAGTTAAAACTTCAGAAAATCATAGAAAATAATCTATAACTCCAAATGAAATAAGTTATATATGAAAAATGATCAGAAAAATCCAATCTATCCATCTGTACAATTTTCATGCATTATAGAACAACTTATGACTACTGTTTAGGACAAATGAAATGAATGGCACTTAAATAACCACATGTGGAGTTTGAATTTGAATCTTGGGTTCAAACCATTTCCATTTAACCTGTTGCTAGTTGCATTAGCTCAAAACATAGCATATTGACATGTCATGATCATGCATCATATTGTTGCATTGCATTGCATTGATTGTGTTCTTCCTTGTTCGCTGGTATTTGTCCCCTCTCAGTAGACGTGGTTTCGACGATGAGTTCGATGACACCGATGAAGAGTTATATCATCTTCAGAAGTGCCAGGCAAGCAAAACCCCCTTGTTCATTCCGATACAATCCCACTCTCTCGCTCCTGCTCTCTTTTACTGCATTAGGACAACATCGATTCAACTGTTACATGCTGCGGTAGCGGAACCCCTTTCCTCTGCATGACCTGTCATTGCCACAGTAAATAGATGAAACCCACTAGCATGAGTAGGAGTTGTTTGAGCCCTGATGTGCCTACTCATTCATGGTTGTTTGTCATGCCTGCTACTGCTTAGAGTTGAGTCGGGTCCGATTCATCGGGAATGAATTGGAATGGTGATGAACATGTCCTACTATGTGTCAGCTAGGTGTGTGAACACGATTTGGTAAAGGTAGCGGTGAGATGCCATGTAGGAGTACATGGTGGGTTGTCTCATTGAAACCGTCCTCAGGAACTGAGTTCTGTGTTTGTGATCCATGAACAACTACTACCACACGTTGGGCCCTGAAATATGACCCCGCTCGACTTATTAACCGCCCCTGTCCTCTGTCCAGGAGTTGCAACTAGTTTCTGGTGTTTGTAGGATATGTGTTGGAGGCCGTGCGTAGTGCTGACCCTAGGGGTGGGCTATGATGCGGTAGATACACCGTGGCACAGTGTACCGGGTGCCCGTTTGGTGTCTCGGGAACCCTGCACACATCGTTTGGGGCTGTGAGCGAAACTCCGGCTGGATCTCCTCACGGATGGAACCCGAAATATGCGATAAACCTGGACTAGAGACTTGTGTGGTTAGTCAAGTCGTGGTCTACACCCACGTCGGCTTTCGCTTGAAGTCTGCCGAGCACATGTCGTGTGGAGACGCTAAGTGGTGGAAACATGTGTGAAGAAGTACACCCCTGCAGGGTTATAAATGATCTATTCGAATAGCCGTGTCCACGGTAAAGGACTTCTGGGTTGCCTATAACAGTTCATAGACAAGTGAAAGTGGATACTCTAAAATGCGCAAGATAAGCATGAGTGCTATGGATGGTGTTCTCGTAGGGAGACGGGAGCGGATCCATAGTGGTGTATTGATATGGTGAATATGTGGACTCGTGTGCGCCACCTCAAAAGAGTTACTTGCAGTCATAGTTTAGGATAGCCACTGAGTCAAAGCTGGCTTGCTGCAGTCAAACTCCACCCCCCTTTGTTGATACCGATGCATATGTAGCTAGTTCAATGTAAGTCTTGCTGGGTACATTTGTACTCACGTTTGCCTATTTTATGTTTTGCAGAGAGACGTCAGTCTTGCTAGTAGTTCCACGTGGACTTCGACGTTTAGCTTGTTACCTCATCTATGATCTTGTACCCTTGGGAGGGTCTTGTAGATAGTCAGGCTTCTCAGCCTTCTTCATTTGTAGTTGTCTGTACTCAGACATGTTTATGCTTCCGCTCGATGCTTGTATGCTCTGTATGTTGGGTCATGAGACCATGATTGTAATACTTGGCTCCTCGGAGACTAATGAATAAATACTTGAGTTATAGAGTTATGTTGTGATGCCATGTTGTATTTACACATATCGAGCATATTGTGTTTATGATTGAAATGCTTGGTATGTGCTGGAACCGACAACCTAGTTGTTTATCCTTGGTAACCTCTTATGGGGAAATGTAGTCTTGTGCTTCCATGAGCCATAGTAGTCCGCTACAGCCCGGTTCACCGGAGTCCTGCTAGCCCAGCACTACTGCTCCGGAACACTTGACTGGCCGGCATGTGATTCACTTCATTCCTGTGTCTGTCCCTTCGGGGAAATGTCACGCGGTGACATCCAGAGTCCTGCCTAGCCTGCTACAGCCCGGTTCACCGGAGTCCTGTTAGCCCAGTGCTACAGCCCGGATTCGCACGCTGCTGACCGACATGCTCGATGTCGATTCATGTATGCCTGTCCCCGTAAGTTAGTGCCACTTTGGGTTCACGACTAGTCATGTCGGCCCGGGTTCTCTATCATATGGATGCTAGCGACACTATCATATACGTGAGCCAAAAGGCGCAAACGGTCCCGGGCCATGGTAAGGCGACACCCGTGGGAATACCGTGCGTGAGGCCGCAAAGTGATATGAGGTGTTACCGGCTAGATCGATGTGACTTGGAATCGGGGTCCTGACATAGGGGCGGCTATTTATAGCCTAGGGAGTAGCCCGACTTGATAGACATCAATTTCCTTCAATGATATGACCGTTAGGTGGGTAGATATTTTAGGACAGTTGGCACATAGCACAGCAACGGTCGGAAATTTGAGTATCAAATTCCTCAGGTCTATCATGTTCCTCACTTGTAGGCAATACGCACCGGCGAATTCCTAACTCCACAGTCAGAACAAATTCCTCACAGAACAAAAGATGTTCGTCTCTGTCACTGAAGAAATTGACTGAACTGTATGAGATTTCCAATGGGTTCACTCGAAAGGATTGGGTAGGTGTAGGATTTTGAGATGAGCATCACTTGGAAACTTTTCCTTAGTTTTACATCGACCCCCTTTAACAGTACGGTGTTTCCTATGACTCAAGAAAGAGAAAATGAAACTATGAAAACAAAAGTCTTCATGCTTCATAATCCTCGCATGATTATCAAGTCTTCATGGTCACACCAATTTCTTCGCTTTCAAAGTCTTCAAGAAAACCAAAGTCTTCAGCTAAAGACATTCATTTTTACGGGTCGAATTTCATCGTAAATATCAAACTCCTCATAGACTTATAGACTTGTGTACACTCACAAACTCATTAGTCCCTTAACCTATAAGTCTTCAATACACCAAAATCACTAAGGGGCACTAGATGCACTTACTGTTGGGGAACGTAGCAGAAATTCAAAATTTTCTACGCATCACCAAGATCAATCTATGGAGTACTCTAGCAACGAGGGGAAGGGGAGTGCATCTACATACCCTTGTAGATCGTGATGCGGAAGCGTTGCAAGAACGCGGATGAAGGAGTCGTACTCGTAGCGATTCAGATCGCGGTTGATTCCGATCTAAGCGCCGAACCACGGCGCCTCCGCGTTCAACACACGTGCAGCCCGGTGACGTCTCCCACGCCTTGATCCAGCAAGGAGAGAGGGAGAGGTTGGGGAAGACTCCGTCCAGCAGCAGCACGATGGCGTGGTGGTGATGGAGGAGCGTGGCAATCTCGCAGGCCTTCGCCAAGCATCGCGGGAGAGGAGGAGGACATGGAAGAGGGGGAGGGCTGCGCCAGAACTTGGGTGCGGCTGACCTCCCACCCCCACATATATATAGGGGCAAGGGAGAGGGAGGCCGGCCCCCTCAGATCCAATCTGAGGAGGGGGCGACGGCCAGGGGGGTTGCCTTGCCCCCCAAGGCAAGGGAGGCGCCTCCCCTTAGGGTTCCCCCAAACCCCCAGGCGCATGGGCCCTGGGAGGGAAGGCGCCCAGCCCACTAAGGAGCTGGTCCCTCTCCACATACAGCCCATAGGGCCCTCTGGGGCTGGTGGCCCCTCCCGGTGGACCCCCGGAACCCTTCGGTGGTTCCGGTACATTACCGGTGATGCCCGAAACTCTTCCGGTGGCCAAAACGGGACTTCCCATATATAAATATTTACCTCCGGACCATTCTTTCACTCCTCGTGACATCCGGGATCTCATCCGGGACTCCGAACAACATTCGGTAACCACGTATATCTATTCCCTATAACCCTAGCGTCATCGAACCTTAAGTGTGTAGACCCTACGGGTTCGGGAACCATGCAGACATGACCGAGACGTTCTCCGGCCAATAACCAACAGCGGGATCTGGATACCCATGTTGGATCCCACATGTTCCACGATGATCTCATCGGATGAACCACGATGTCGGGGATTCAATCAATCCCGTATACAATTCCCTTTGTCAATCGGTATGTTACATGCCCGAGATTCGATCGTCGGTATCCTGATACCTTGTTCAATCTCGTTACCGGCAAGTCTCTTTACTCGTTCCGTAACACATCATCCCGTGATCAACTCCTTGGTCACATTGTGCACATAATGATGATGTCCTACCGAGTGGGCCCAGAGATACCTCTCCGTTTACACGGAGTGACAAATCCCAGTCTCGATTCGTGCCAACCCAACAGACACTTTCGGAGATACCTGTAGTGCACCTTTATAGCCACCCAGTTACGTTGTGACGTTTGGTACACCCAAAGCATTCCTACGGTATCCGGGAGTTGCACAATCTCATGGTCTAAGGAAATGATACTTGACACTAGAAAAGCTCGCAGCAAACGAACTACACGATCTTGTGCTAGGCTTAGGATTGGGTCTTGTCCATCACATCATTCTCCTAATGATGTGATCCCGTTATCAACGACATCCAATGTCCATGGTCAGGAAACCGTAACCATCTATTGATCAACAAGCTAGTCAACTAGAGGCTTACTAGGGACATGGTGTTGTCTATGTATCCACACATGTATTTGAGTTTCCTATCAATACAATTTTAGCATGGATAATAAACGATTATCATGAACAAGGAAATATAATAATAACCAATTTATTATTGCTCTAGGGCATATTTCCAACGGTCTCCCAGTTGCACTAGAGTCAATAATCTAGTTCACATCGCCATGTGATTAATACCCAAGAGTTCACATCACCATGTGAATGTAATGAATCCAACATCCATGGGGTTTGTTCATATCTCGCTTGTGAGAGAGGTTATTAGTCAACGGGTCTATTTCTTTCAGATCCGTGTGTGCTTTACCAATATCTATGTCATCTTGTGGATGCAGGTACCACGCGCTACTTGGAGCCATTTCAAATAACTGCTCTACTATACAAATCCGGTTTACTACTCAGAGTCATCCGGATTAGTGTCAAAGTTTGCATCGACGTAACCCTTTACGACGAACTCCTTTTCACCTCCATAATCGAGAAAATTCCTTAGTCCACTAGATACTAAGGATAAGTTCGACCGCTGTCACGTGATCCATTCCCGGATCACTATTGTACCCCTTGAGTAACTCATGGCAAGGCACACTTCATGTGCGGTACACAGCATAGCACACTGTAGAGCCTACGTCTAAAGCATAGGGGAGGACCTTCGTCCTTTCTCTCTCTTCTGCTGTGGTCAGGTTTTGAGTCTTATTCAACTTCACACCTTATAACTCAGGTAAGAACTCCTTCTTTGACTGATCTATTTTGAACTCTTTCAAAATCATGTCAAGGTGTGCGTTCTTTGAAAGTATCATCAGGCGTCTTGATCTATCTCTATAGATCTTGATGCCCAATATGTAAGCAGCTTTATCCAGGTCTTCCTTTGAAAAACTCCTTTCAAACAACCCTTTATGCTTTCCAGAAATTCTACATCATTTCGGATCAACAATATGTCATTCACATATACTTATCAGAAATGTTGTAGCGCTCCCACTCACTTTATTGTAAATACAAGTTTCTAACAAACTTTGTATAAACCCAAAGACTTTGATCACTCCATCAAAGCGTATATTCTGACTCCGAGATGCTTGCTCTAGTCCATGGGAGGATCGCTGGAGCTAGCATACCTTTTAGCATCCTTACGATCGACAAAACCTTTCTGATTGTATCACATACAACCTTTCCTTACGAAAACTGGTAAGGAAACTTGTTTTGACATCCATCTGCCAGATTTCATAAATGCAGCTAATGCTAACATGATTCCGACGGACTTAAGCATCGCTACGGATGAGAAAATCTCATCGTAGTCAACTCCTTGAACTTGTGAAAATACTCTTTGCCACAAGTCGAGCTTCATAGACGGTAACATTACCGTCCACGTCCGTCTTCTTCTTAAAGATCCATTTATCTCAATGGCTTGCCGATCATCGGGAAAGTTCACCAAAGTCCATGCTTTGTTCTGATACATGGATCCTATCTCGGATTTCATGGCTTCTAACCTTTTGTCGGAATATGGGCCCACCATCGCTTCTCCATAGCTCGTAGGTTCATTGTTGTCTAGCAACATGACTTCCAAGACAGGATCACGTACCACTCTGAAGTAGTACGCATCCTTATCGACCTACGAGGTTTGGTAGTGACTTGATCCGAAGTTTCATGATCACTATCATAAGCTTCCACTTCAATTGGTGTAGGTGCCACAGGAACAACTTCCTGTGCCCTGCTACACACTAGTTGAAGTCATGGTTCAATAACCTCATCAAGTCTCCACCATCCTCCCACTCAATTCTTTCGAGAGAAACTTTTCCTCGAGAAAGGACCCGTTTCTAGAAGCAATTACTTTTGCTTCCAGATCTGAAATAGGAGGTATACCCAACTGTTTTGGGTATTCTATGAAGATGCATTTATCCGCTTTGGGTTCGAGCTTATTAGCCTGAAACTTTTCCACATAAGCATCGCAGCCCCAAACTTTTAAGAAACGACAACTTAGGTTTCTCTAAACGGTGTCGTCTCAACGGAATTGCGTGGTGCCCTATTTAAAGTGAATGCGGTTGTCTCTAGTGCCTAACCCATAACCGATAGTTGTGTTAAGAGACATCATGGTATGCACCATATCCAATAGGGTGCAGTTATGATGTTCGGACACACCATCACACTATGGTGCTCCAAGCGGTATTAGTCGTGAAACAATTTCCACAATTTCATAATTGTGTGCCAAACTCATAACTCAGATACTCATCTCTATGATCATATCACAGACATTTTATCCTCTTGTCACGACGATCTTCAACTTCACTCTGAAATTACTTGAACCTTTAAATAATTCAGACTTGTGTTTCATCAAATAAATACACTCAGCATCTACTCAAATCGTGTGTGAAGTAAGAACATAACGATATCCACTGCATGCCTCAACACTCATTGGACTGCATACATCAAAATGTATTACTTCCAACAAGTTGCTCTCTTGTTCCATCTTACTGAAAACGAGGCCTTTCAGTCATCTTGCCCATGTGGTATGATTTGCATGTCTCAAGTGATTCAAAATCAAGTGAGTCCAAACTATCCATCTGCATGGAGTTTCTTCATGCATATATACCAATAGACATGGTTCGCATGTTTCAATCTTTTCAAAAACGAGTGAGTCCAAAGATCCATCTACATGGAGCTTCTTCATGTGTTCTATACCAATATGACTCAAATGGCAGTGCCACAAGTATGTGGTACTATCATTACTATTTTATATCTTTTGGCACGAATATGTGTATCACTACGATCGAGATTCATTTTAGGTGCAAGACCATTGAAGGTATTATTCAAATAAACAGAGTAACCATTATTCTCCTTAAATGAATAACCGTATTGCGATAAACATAATCCAATCATGTTTATGCTCCACGCAAACACCAAATAACAATTATTTAGGTTTAACACCAATCTCGATGGTAGAGGGAGCATGCGATGCTTGATCACATCAACCTTGGAAACACTTCCAACACATATCGTCATCTCACCTTTAGCTAGTCTCCGTTTATTCCGCAGCTTTTATTTCGTGTTACTAACACTTAGCAACCGAACCGGTATCTAATACCCTGGTGCTACTAGGAGTACTAGTAAAGTACACATTCATATAATGTATATCCAATATACTTCAGTCGACCTTGCCTGCCTTCTCATCTACCAAGTATCTTGGGTAGTTCTGCTTCAGTGACCGTTTCCCTCATTACAGAAGCACTTAGTCTCGGGTTTGGGTTCAACCTTGGGATTCTTCACTAGAGCAGCAAATGATTTGCTGTTTCATGAAGTATCCCTTTTGCCCTTGCCCTTCTAGAAACTAGTGGTTTTACTAACCATCAACAATTGATGCTCCTTCTTGATTTCTACTTTCGCGGTGTCAAACATCGCGAGTTGCTCAAAGGATCATCATGTCTATCCCTGATATGTTATAGTTCATCACGAAGCTCTAATAGCTTGGTGGCAGTGACTATGGAGAACCATCACTATCTCATCTGGAAGATTAACTCCCACTCGATTCAAGCGATTGTAGTACTCAGACAATTTGAGCACATGCTCAACGATTGAGCTTTTCTCCCTTAGCTTGCAGGCTTAAGAAACTTGTCAGAGGTCTCATACCTCTTGACGTGGGCACTAGTCTGAAATCCCAATTTCAGTCTTCGGAACATCTCATATGTTCTGCGACATTTCAAAAACGTCTTTGTCGCCACAATTTTAAACCGTTAGCATCACACACTGAACTATCACGTAGTCATCAAAACGTGTATGTCAGATGTTTCGTAACATCTACAGACAACGCTCGAGGTTCAGCACACCGAGCGGTGCATTAAGGACATAAGCCTTCTGTGCAGTAATGAGGACAATCCTCAGTTCACGGACCCAGTCCGCACAATTGCTACTATCAACTTTCAATTAAATTTTCTCTAGGAACATATCTTAAGCTATGACATAATTTGCAAAGACCTTTTGACTATGTTCATGATGATTAAGTTCATCTGATTATTTAATGAACTCCCACTCAGATAGACATCCCTCTAGTCATCTAAGTGATACATGATCCGAGTCAAACTAGGCCGTGTCCGATCATCACGTGAGACGGACTAGTCATCATCGGTGAACATCTCCATGTTGATCGCATCTACTATATGACTCATGTTCGACCTTTCGATCTCTTGTGTTCCGAGGCCATGTCTGTACATGCTAGGCTCGTCAAGTCAACCTAAGTGTTTCGCATGTGTTCCGAGGCCATGTCTGTACATGCTAGGCTCGTGAACACCCGTTGTATTCGAACGTTAGAATCTATCACACCCGATCATCACGTGGTGCTTCGAAACAACGAACCTTCGCAACGGTGCATAGTTAGGGGGAACACGTCTCTTGAAATTTTAGTGAGGGATCATCTTATTTATGCTACTGTCGTTCTAAGCAAATAAGATGTAAACATGACAAACATCACATGCAAATCATAAAGTGACGTGATATGGCCAATATCATCTTGCGCCTTTAATCTCCATCTTCGAGGCGCGGCATGATCACCTTCGTCACCGGCATGACACCATGATCTCCATCATCGTGTCTTCATGAAGTTGTCTCGCCAACTATTACTTCTACTACTATGGCTAACGGTTAGCAATAAAGTAAAGTAATTACATGGCGTTTTCATTGACACGCAGGTCATACAATAAATTAAGACAACTCCTATGGCTCCTACCAGTTGTCATACTCATCGACATGCAAGTCGTGATTCCTATTACAAGAACATGATCAATCTCATAAATCACATATATCATTCATCACATCCTTTTGGCCATATCACATCACATAGCATACCCTGCAAAAACAAGTTAGACGTCCTCTAATTGTTGTTGCATGTTTTACGTGGCTGCTATGGGATTCTAGCAAGAACGTTTCTTACCTACGCAAAAGCCACAACGTGATATGCCAATTTCTATTTACCCTTCATAAGGACCCTTTTCATCGAATCCGATCCGACTAAAGTGGGAGAGACAGACACCCGCTAGCCACCTTATGCAACTAGTGCATGTCAGTCGGTGGAACCTGTCTCACGTAAGAGTACGTGTAAGGTCGGTCCGGGCCGCTTCATCCCACGATGCCGCCGAATCAAGATAAGACTAGTAACGGCAAGTAAATTGACAAAATCGACGCCCACAACTACTTTGTGTTCTACTCGCGCATAGAAACTACGCATTGACCTAGCTCATGATGCCACTGTTGGGGAACGTAGCAGAAATTCAAAATTTTCTACGCATCACCAAGATCAATCTATGGAGTAATCTAGCAACGAGGGGAAGGGGAGTGCATCTACATACCCTTGTAGATCGTGATGCGGAAGCGTTGCAAGAACGCGGATGAAGGAGTCGTACACGTAGCGATTCAGATCGCGGTTGATTCCGATCTAAGCGCCGAACCACGGCGCCTCCGCGTTCAACACACGTGCAGCCCGGTGACGTTTCCCACGCCTTGATCCAGCAAGGAGAGAGGGAGAGGTTGGGGAAGACTCCGTCCAGCAGCAGCACGACGGCGTGGTGGTGATGGAGGAGCGTGGCAATCCCGCAGGGCTTCGCCAAGCACCGCGGGAGAGGAGGAGGACATGGAACAGGGGGAGGGCTGCGCCAGAACTTGGGTGCGGCTGCCCTCCCACCCCCACATATATATAGGGGCAAGGGAGAGGGGGGCCGGCCCCCTCAGATCCAATCTGAGGAGGGGGCGGCGGCCAGGGGGGTTGCCTTGCCCCCCAAGGCAAGGGGGGCGCCTCCCCTTAGGGTTCCCCCAAACCCCCAGGCGCATGGGCCCTGGGAGGGAAGGCGCCCAGCCCACTAAGGAGCTGGTCCCTCTCCACATACAGCCCATAGGGCCCTCCGGGGCTGGTGGCCCCTCCCGGTGGACCCCCGGAACTCTCCGGTGGTCCCGGTACATTACCGGTGACGCCCGAAACTCTTCCGGTGGCCAAAACGGGACTTCCCATATATAAATCTTTACCTCCGGACCATTCCGGAACTCCTCGTGACGTCCGGGGTCTCATCCGGGACTCCGAACAACATTCGGTAACCACGTATATCTATTCCCTATAACCCTAGCGTCATCGAACCTTAAGTGTGTAGACCCTACGGGTTCGGGAACCATGCAGACATGACCGAGACGTTCTCCGGCCAATAACCAACAGCGGGATCTGGATACCCATGTTGGCTCCCACATGTTCCACGATGATCTCATCAGATGAACCATGATGTCGGGGATTCAATCAATCCCGTATACAATTCCCTTTGTCAATCGGTATGTTACATGCCCGAGATTCGATCGTCGGTATCCCGATACCTTGTTCAATCTCGTTATCGACAAGTCTCTTTACTCGTTCCGTAACACATCATCCCGTGATCAAATCCTTGGTCACATTGTGCACATAATGATGATGTCCTACTGAGTGGGCCCAGAGATACCTCTCCGTTTACACGGAGTGACAAATCCCAGTCTCGATTCGTGCCAACCCAACAGACACTTTCGGAGATACCTGTAGTGCACCTTTATAGCCACCCAGTTACATTGTGACGTTTGGTACACCCAAAGCATTCCTACGGTATCCGGGAGTTGCACAATCTCATGGTCTAAGGAAATGATACTTGACATTAGAAAAGCTCTCAGCAAACGAACTACACGATCTTGTGCTAGGCTTAGGATTGGGTCTTGTCCATCACATCATTCTCCGAATGATGTGATCCCGTTATCAACGACATCCAATGTCCATGGTCAGGAAACCGTAACCATCTATTGATCAACGAGCTAGTCAACTAGAGGCTTACTAGGGACATGGTGTTGTCTATGTATCCACACATGTATTTGAGTTTCCTATCGATACAATTTTAGCATGGATAATAAACGATTATCATGAACAAGGAAATATAATAATAACCAATTTATTATTGCCTCTAGGGCATATTTCCAACACTTCCAATCTCCCCCTTTTTGGCGATTGATCACAATATAGGTTAAGTTTTCCATGGGGATAAACATATGAAGTGTAAATACTGATATTGAGGAATTTGATTGCAAGATATAGAAGAACTCCCCCTAAAGATGTGCATATCTGAGGAATTTGCTTTGAATAGCAAATGCACATTGTAGACTAGAATCATGGAGATCTCCCCCTATATCTTGTAATTCATACACGCATTTAACATATGATATGAAGTATTTGAAATACATGATGAAATATGGTGTCTGATGAAATTCAACATGCGTGCATTAATATACTTGAGGAAATAGCATGCAGAAAACAAAGCAAAAGTATTAGACCACCATAGGACTTAAATTTACAACTCGATCAACAAACACTTCAGAAGAGCGAGAGTTGTAACTTAACAAAAAAAACGCCCATATATAGAGACCCGCTTGAAGACTAACTCAAATTTCTCCCCCTTTGTCATCGAATGACCAAAAGGGACGAAAAATGAGGACTAACGCCCCTGAAGAATATCATCATGATGTCGATGGAGGAGCGCCATCGTTGTTGGGGTCGTCCATTTGAGTAGGGCCTGCCGCGGTGTCATTCAAATCTTCGACTTCATCTGTCTCGCGAGATGAAGAATATGAACTTGCAACCAGCTTAGGAACTTTGACCTTCTTGAATTTCTTCGAAGGTGGCTATGACCGGTCAAAGTCCTGTTTGAAATCCATCTCGTTGAGATCTTTAGCACTGTAGAGATTAGACAGAATAGCCCAAGTGCGGTCAAAGACTTCATGCAAGTAGTAGTGATTCTTCTTCACAGAATTTGAGTGACTGTCATGTTCTGAAGAATTGCACCAAACTGACGCTTGACCCACTTGTGACTTCTATCAACTTTCTGATGTAGGCTAAGGAGAAGCTCACAGTCAGTCATTACACGTGAGCAGTGGCTTGAGGATATTGCTTTGAAGCATTTGCGGTAGTATCATGTGTTGCAGAGTCGTCATTGGTGGAATATGATGCAGCTTTGCAAAACTGTCCATCCAATGGACGAGTGCCTTCATCTACAACAGCAGCCTTGCCCTTCTCATCGGCCGAGGAAATAGTTCTTTTGAGGACTTCAATCGGGGACAAATACTTAAATGATTTTGAAAGTCAGCCTTGTAATGAATTGAAGACCTTGATCTGATGAATCTCATAATCCAGGGAGCGTAAGGCTTCAACTCAAAAAGTGACAGAGCAGCATTGGCCAAAGTCCTCATAAAGAAATCATGGTAGCTGATAGGAATAACATGTATGATATTGAATAGCAGATTCTTTATTATGCCAACAACCTCTTCTTCATCAGAGTTGTGGCCCTTGATCGGGCTGAGGGTTTTGGTCAATATGTGATAAATAGTTCTTGGCACATAGAGCAATTCCTTGACGAGGAATGTGGTCCTTGGATCTTGGCCAGGCTTCAAAGGCTTCATCATCACTTGCATCAGATGATTTGGAAGTTCTGGTTCTGCATAAATGAGACTTGAATTTCAGTAGCAGTTTCATCAGCAACAGCCTTGGCCTCCAACTCTTCAGCACTAGCGATTGGAACTTCTTATGGAATAGATAGAAGTGAAGCTTGATGTCCATCAGAGCCTATATGATTTTCTTAAGTTTGGACCTGGGACTGAGGAAGTTGATGCAGAGGGGTTGTCAGTGATGAATTGGGATGATGACTTTCCCAATAGTCATCATTCTGAATTGGAGTTGTAGACCCAATGTCCACATCATCATCTTCATCATCAATTTCTTCAAGGCCTGCCTTTTCAGCTGTGAACTGAGGCATGGGCGATGATACCAGCGGAGTAGAAGGGATATTATCTACTTCAATTTCTTCATCCAACTGCTCTGACGAAGCAGCAGAAGGATTTTCTTCATCACTGTCATCTCGAATGACATATTCCTCACCAAAGGGAACGATATCCTTTGATGGCATGCTTGATATCGGAACAACAACAATTGGGTTTGCATAAGAGCTCGTCAAAGTCTTCACTTTCTTAGGAGCTGAAGACTCTAAGGTTGTAGATGCTTTCCTTTTCTTCACTGCAGCTCTCTCCGCAACTTTGGTCTTCTTCACTTCTGATGCAGAAGGAAGGTTGATACTTGTCATCTGTGATGACTTTGCAGGAGGAGCAGATGAAATTGGTTCAATTTCTTCACGCGCAACTGACGCAGTTGCCCTGGCATGATCAGATTCTTCAGGCACAGTAGCAGATGCTTCGACTGGCCTGGATTGTTCTTCAGGCGCAACATTGGAGGTTGCCCTGGCAGTTTCTTCAGAGGCAGGAGTTTTTTCAGCAGCCCTGGTGCTTTCATTTTCTTCAATAGTCTGATTTTCATCAGCTGTGCTTGCATGTTCTTTAGTAGGCTGAGCAGATGTCTTAGCCTAAGGAATTTCATGTTGCGATGAAGATGCAGCATTTGGTGTGAATCCCTTCACCATTCTGACGAATCTGACTTTGGCGCCTAGCCAATCTGCACGATATGCGTCAAATTCATCACTGAGTGCTTTGATCTCAGTCTACATAGTCACAAGTTCATCAGGAGACATTTTCACAACATTTTTCTTCAGAAAACGCTCCTTCTTGTACTGAGCTTTCTTCACTTGTCTGACCTTTTCAAACGTCCATTTTTCTTCATTTATGAAGGCCGTCAACATGTGACTTTGGCTAGGAGTGAGGTTGAAATCAGGCAAAGGAGTGTTGTGGTCCTTGTGCCATAGATCAATGTACTCAAGGATCAACTTTGGATCCAGCAGAAGTGGCACTTCACTGCCTTTGGCTCTAGCGGCCCTTGCTTGTCGATCTCTGATGATTTCAGCTAATTCTTCATCATCAGCTTCGTCTTCACTTGACGGAACTTGAAAGGCAACCTGCTTCTTGTGAGGAGTTGGCCTTGTTCCTTGTCCATCAGTGGCCTTTTTCTTCAGCAAGGTTGGACCAGTTGAAGACTGAGGCGGAGCTGAGGAACTTGCAGATGCTCCTGAAGTAATAGAGATTCCTGTGGTCCTTTGGCAAGTGGCAAGATGCACAGGTGCCGAGGACTTTGCAATAGTTGCTGAGGATTTTGCAGAGGAGCTGGAGCCGCTTTTGAAGAAGTAGCTTGAGGAACAGGCCGTGAGGGCTTTGAAGAGCTCGGCCATGAGGGCATTGTAGCTGAGGAGCTTGGCTTGACAGCTGGTTTCTTCGGCATTGCCTTCTAGGGCTTGCTAGTAGAGGCCTCAGCAGTGGCAACGCAGAGTCTTCACTAAATTTCTTCACTGCTTCTTTGGCCACTTTGGCTAACTTAGCTTGCCGCTTGGCCCACTCCTTGGGGAAATCCTCACCACTTTTGATGCTTGTGGGATCAGCTTCTTGGCCTGGTGCCAATGGAGGTCTTGGGCATGGCGGGTGTACGGAGAATTTCTTCATGTACTTTGGAGTCACATATATGTATTCCCTCCATTCTCTGGCCCATCTCCTCTCTATCCTCTGAATGCGCACTTTGCGCTCATTCTTTGTTTACTTGCCATGAGTTGCTTCATCAGGAGTACAGTACCCTGCATAGATATCATCAGGGATTTCAAAAGCAGTATTCACTTCAGGTCTCTTCCCTCCCTTCTGAGGTCTTTTACCATCAGCCATATTCTTCACTTGAGGATTTTGAACAATTGAATTTTCAAATGAGGTATGCAATTTGTCTTCAAGGAACGCTACAAATGAGTTAAGTTGATGAGAACCTAGAGATTTAGTAGCGGACAAGTGTACCTGTGAACAGAACATAGGTGCGAAGAATTTGGAGAGGTCATATGCGTTTATTCAAAAGAATCAAGTTTGAGGAATTTGACCAGGGGTGTCTTGAGGAATTTCACTAAGTGTTCTTTGACTTAGGTTCCAGAGTTGTATAGATTAAAAGTCCACACAATTGAGGAATTTTGAAGAAAAACATTGCTTAGAGAAACAAATCAAGAACAAATGCAAGTGTGGTGTTTAAGAGTATGGAAGTTGAAGAATAAACACCTTTTGAAGATTTTGTGGAAATCATCAGAATCAACAAGGGCAGTAAAAATAAATTTTATTTACCCTTGACGAAGAACACAATGAACTGAGAGTAGAAGTTGAGAAGCTCGTCCGTTCAGATCTTCCACGCTTAACTTGGCGGTGGAAGACAGCTACGACGGTGGCAGAGTGAAGATTTCCGCGGCCGGTGCGAGTACGATGGCGACGAGGTCAAGGCAGTGAAGCTCTTCCTCACCGGCGACATTGAAATGTAGCAGCGGCACTAGGTCAGAGAGCTCGAGCGAGGGGAGTGAGATCGAGCGGAGTAAATGAGGTTTGAGGAGGGCGAGGGGTATTTATAGTCGAGGTGAAAAACCGCTCGTTCGAGGAAAATGGACGAACGTGCCCCTGACCCTTCTGATCCTAGCGACATGTGTCACCCACGTACTATGAAGTGGAGATCGTGTTAGATCGTGGGTGAATAGAATAATCTCATCGTGGGATGCATAACGGTTTGAGCGGCAAAAGCCAAAAATTCAGATAAGAATATTTTAAAGTTTCATTCACAAATTCTTCAGCTAACAAGGACACAGTGAAGATTTTGAACGGGTTTGAAATAGAACACACATGAAGAATTTGTGAATAGACTGGGTTGAGTTTAGCATAGAGGGGGACGGGTCCGATCACATTCACTTAGGCAAAAAGTCAACTTGAAGAATTAGCTATAAGTGAATGCTGTAGAGGACTGAAAACTCAAATATATATATAGGCAATGAAGAACACAGTCGGAAAGAGTGAAGACTTGCAAAGTTGAAGAATTTGAACAACTGAGGAATTTCAAAAACTGAGGAAAAACTCAAATTGAAAATTTTCAACTTTTGTTGGTGGCGTGATCCACCGTATAAGAATGATGATTTCAGACGCCGCGTACAATTGTCATAGGGCTCTGAGAATCAAATTCTTCGTTAATTTGTTCACACTTAGAGGGTTAGTCTTCATTGATTGAAGAAAAACGTTACTTCATGTGTTGCACATCTAAGTCATCAATTTTGCATAAGTGTTCAGATGTGTGTCCTTTTCAAAGAACATTCGAAGATTCTAAGTTATTTAGCTCACACCGCAACTTGCTAAATCTCTTCTCATCCAAGGGCTTTGTGAAGATATCCGCTAGCTGTTCTTCAGTCTTCACGTGCTCGATATAGATGTCGCCCTTCAACACATGATCTCAAACAAAGTGATGACGAATCTGGATGTGCTTTGTCTTCGAGTGCTGAACCGGGTTATGAGCAATCTTGATGGCACTCTCATTGTCACAGAAGAGTGGCACATTCTTCGCATTGACGCCATAGTCCTTGAGGGTTTGCTTCATCCATAGCAATTGAGACGGCACGAACCAGCAGCAATGTACCCAGCTTCAGCAGTAGAGAGTGATACGCAGTTCTACTTCTTCGAGGACCAACATACCAAAGATCGTCCGAGGAAATGGCCTGTGCCTGATGTTGACTTGCGATCCACATGATCACCAACATAGTCAGAGTCAGAATATCCAATGAGATCAAAAGCCGATCCCTTGGGATACCATAATCCAAGTGTTGGAGTGTGAGCTAGATATCGAAGAATATGCTTCACAGCCTTATGGTCTGATTCCTTCGGTGTAGCTTGAAAACGGGCACACATGCAAACACTAAGCATAATATCTAGCCTAGATGCACATAGATACAATAAAGAGCCAATCATGGAGCGGTATACCTTTTGATCGAAGTCTATACCATTTTCATCAGTGCATAGATGCCATTTGTGGGCATAGGGATTTTGACGCCTTTGCAATCTTGCATGCCAAATTTCCTCAACACATCCTTGAGGTATTTCTCTTGAGATATGAAGATGTCGTTGTGCTATTGACGAATTTGAAGACCTAACAAGGATTTCAATTCTCCCATCATAGACATTTGATATTCCTCACTCATCATATAGGCAAATTCATCACTGTAACGTTGGTTAGTACAACCAAAGATAATATCATCAACATATATTTGGCACACGAATAATTCATCATCATAGGTTTTGGTGAAAAGAGTTGGGTCAACTGAACCGGGTTTGAAGCCTTTCTTCATGAGGAATTCCTTGAAAGTATCATACCACGCCCGAGGGGCCTGCTTGAGGCCATAGAGGGCCTTATTGAGTCTGAAGACTTTGTCAGGATGCTTAGGATCTTAAAAACCTGGGGTTGAGCAACATATACTTGTTCCTCAAGCTTACCATTAAGGAATGCACTTTTCACATCCATTTGATATAAGATGATATTATGATGGTTAGCATAAGCAAGCAATATGCGAATAGCCTCAAGTCTAGCAACAGGTGCAAAAGTTTCATCGAAATCAATTCCTTCAACCTGTGTGTAGCCTCGAGCTACAAGACAAGCCTTATTCCTCACCACAAGGCCATTTTCATCTTGCTTGTTGCGGTAGATCCATTTGGTACTGATGATATTGTGCTTGCGTGGGTCTGGTCGCTTGACCAGTTCCCAAACATTGTTGAGCTCGAATTGATGTAATTCCTCTTGCATCGCTTGAATCCTCCCAGGCTCCAAAAATGCCTCATCAACTTTGGTGGGCTCTGTGATAGAGACAAAAGCAAAGTGCCCACAAAAGTTAGACAAATGTGAAGCCCTTGAGCGTGTGAGTGGACCTGGTGTGTTGATGTTGTTGATGATTTTCTCGATCATCATTTCATTTGCAACGCGAGGATGAGCGGGTTGACGACGTTGGTTGGGCTCAGCATTTTCTTCAGAGCCATTTTACCCAGGTGCACCATCACGATGTTCTTCACGATCTGGAATGACTTGTTCAGCAGATTCCTCGGTAGGAATGACATCCTCAATAGCCTTGAACTTGATGGATTCCTCAGGTGACATTTCATCTAGCATAGGAGGTAGGTGCTCTCTTTGCGAGCCGTTAGTTTCATCGAACCGCACATCTACAGTTTCAACAACCTTGTGGTGAAAGGTGTTGAAGACTCTGTAGGTGTGCGAGTCCTTTCCGTAACCAAGCATAAAACCTTCATGTGCTTTCGGTGCAAATTTAGAATTGTGATGAGGATTTCTAATCCAACATTTAGCACCGAAGACTTTGAAATCACTCACATTGGGATTGTCGGATTCAGGGATCCGCAGACCCTTGTGAGGTTCAAACATTGGCGTGCGTACGAAGAACTTCTTCTCCCTAACCTACCGGCCCAACGATTCCACAAGCTAGCTCGACGAACCCAAAGAGCGATAGACTCAGAGATTTATCTTGGTTCGGGCCACCTTGCGGTGTAATACCCTACTCCAGCTTTGTGGTGGATTGCCTCGAGGGGCTGAGGATGAACTAGTACAGTGGATGAACAGCCTCAGGAGGTGTGGTGCTCTTGAGTTCGATGAGCTAATGAGGTGGTCAGGGTAGAATGGCCCCAATTCGATATGTCTCCCTACGGTGGTGGCTAAGTCCTATTTATAGTGGCCTTGGTCCTTTTCCCAAATGTAGGCGGGAAGGGATCCCACAATGGCCAAATTTGAAGGGAGACAAATAGTACAAGTTATCCTAACAAAAGTAGTCTTCGCCTGCAAAAAGCTCTGGTGGTGACGCTGTAGTGGGCTCTGCGATGACCTCCGTCCTGTCGTCCTGACGGTCTTGGTCTTGTTGCACCAATATGGAAACCTTTGCCTGATTCCTCAGGACTCCGCGCCTGCGCTTGCCCCCTTGGAACCAAAGGGGAAACTGGTACGCTGCGCCCACTGGCGCCCATCTGGCCTTGGTCGTCATGGCTCACATCATGTGAACCTCGCGAGGTGCACCTTGCCTTGATATCTCTGCTCCTCGGGAGCCAGCCTAGCGAGGCTGCCCCCAGGGAGGTCTTGGTGTCGTCCGCCTCGTGAGGGTCTTGAGCTATTGCTGCTGAAGCTGGGCCATAACAGGTTGCTGATGGAGCCACGCCATGGGCCGCAGGCCGACAAGTCTGGGTACCCCCATTCCCAGGACGCCGATAGTAGCCCCCGGGCCCAAGGCGCACTCGAACTTGGCTTCGAGGTGAAGCCAAAGGGCAAGTACGGAGCGCCGCGGGCCCCAACCACCTGCGGCCTCGGTTGATGCATGGCGATTGATGAGATGTGGGTGCCTCCGCTTCCCCATGCTGCCCCGGCAACCATCCCTGGCTGTCAAAAAGGATGGCGCCTGCTGCAGAGCTTTCATTGCCTTTCCCTTTCGTGTTGCTCCAGATCCCCTTCTCCTCCTTGCCCAGAGAGCCCCAGATCTGCCAAAACTCTCCCTCAAGCCTGCAGCTGATGGCCACTGACAAGGCCAAGGCCACACGCTCCTGGTTCGAGCCTGCCTTGAGCGCGTCCACGGTCTCGGAGAAGAACTTTGCCGCCGCGCTCCTGGTGATGGCGGGCGACAACAACGAGGGAGGAGAAACTGTGCTTTGGGCCGGCTCCGCCAAGCCGGGAGCCTCGGGCGGTACCTTCTATCCCTTCTTCTTGCGTAGTATCTTCGTGGGGCCGGTCCCCCTTTCTCCAGCTTCTTCTACGCCGTCCTGCGCCACTACAATCTTCATGCCCTCCATCTTCATCCCAACTCCGTCCTCCTCCTGTCGATCTTTGCCTTCTATTGCGAGGCGTTCGTGGGGGTGATGCCATCTGTGGCGTTGCTCCACCATTTCTTCTACCTCCGGCTCAAAGAGGGCCAGTGCTCGGGGTGTGCCAACTTCGCGACGATCTTCAAGGCACCGACCACCGCCTGGCGTCCGGGCGCCTGGAGCTGATCTCGGGGTGGCTGCGAACCGACGCGTCCGTCAGGGCGGCGTGGAGCCACACCATGGCGGCCTCTAAGGAAGGTAAGCAGGTTGCCGGACTGGCCGCGGCTGCCCACGATGTGGCGTTGGGAGATGCTAAGGCTGCCAGGGAGCGCTGCCAGGTGGCGGTGGCTAAGCTGGAGACCCTGCGCAACGAGCGCGCCGCCGAGGCTCGTCAGCGCGAGGCGTGGGAGGAGAAGCTGAAGGCTCGAGAAGACGCGGTCGCCGGTCGTGACACCGAGCTGGAGCAGTTGGCGCGGGCGTAGGCCGCGGAGCGCGATCGCCTGGAGAAGCTAAAGAAGGAGGTGGAGGGGGAGAAGGCCCTGCTGGAGGCCAAGGCGAAAATCCTTGCCAGCGATCGTGCCGCCTTTGACTCTCTTGAGGAAAGGTCTCGCAAAGCGCTACAAGATCTCTACGAGAGGGGGTTGAAGAAGCCGCTGGCGACTGCTGAGGAAGGCCCCGCCGAGCTACTCCCCTAGCTCGTCGATGCGCTTGAGGGCGTTGCTGACGGAGTCGGCCCCATGGTGGAGGGGGAAGCCCGCGCGCTCTCCGCTTCAGCTATGACGCGCGTCTTCAGCCACCTCCATCTTCGCGACCCCAGCACCGACTTCGGAGCTCTTCTCGAGCTTGTGGACGAGGTGCACTGCGCCGCCGCCGCCGAAGCCGTGAAGGACCAAGTGGATGCTCTGCTGCGGAAGTTCCTCGCCATCGACCCTGCGCCCCCGACTGACGGCACCGCTGAACCTACAGCCACATCCGACTGTACGGGTGACGGCGACGTTGTCGATGACGGGGCACCCCTCACCGGCGGTGGCATCGCCCAAGGCTGAAGGAGGGGCTTACAGGCAGCGCTTCCCTCCATTTTTATTTCCTGCAACATGCACCGTGCCTCGTTGAGGTGTTAAAACTTTATGTGTCCGTGCTTTTTAAGAGACAACTTTTTGTAATAATTTTGCCAAGATTTTGCGATTTCCTTCCCGCTTGCTTGATGTTCTACGTCGGCAGGGCCCGACCCCGCGCATACCTCAACCGCCGTTGGGTCGTCTGGATCACCAGGACGAGTCCAAGAGGTGAGGGGCTACATGACCACTTAGGCTCCTGAGTCGCAATGCTCAGGAGTCCCCTTTGACGCACAAATGACCCGCGGGAAGGAGACGCGAAAGTAGGCCTTAGTGTTCTGCGTCGGCAGGGCCCGACCCCGCGCGTACCTCAGCCGCCGTTGGGTCGTCCGGCTCACCAGGACGAGACCAAGGGGTGAGGGGCTACGTGGCTAGTTAGGCTCCTGAGTCGCGATGCTCAGTAGTCCCGCTTGACGTACAAATAGACCTCCATACCTTTTCTCGCCGAGGTCCCGCTCGGGAGTGGCGCGCGGCGACCAGGTCCAAGGGACCTGGCAGGGTAGCGTACGCTAGGCGTGACCTGAGCGTAGCCCCCATGCCCAGCCCCCTCACGTGACTCTCCCGAGGGGAAAGTGTTGCGACGAGGCTGGACACTGAGCCTGGGGGCTCCCTGAGGTTGATGCGGCCATGGGGCTGCCCTCAGTTGTTTATCACCAGCGTGGAGCATGGCGCTTCCGCACTTGCACGAACATAGCCGCTCCTCGACCATGTTGACTGCCAGCATGGAGCATGGTGCTTCCACTGGTGCGTGGGTGAGGGCTCCCTCTGAGTGGAGCCCCCGGGGCGTGTACAACCCTGCCCTGACACGTGGCTTGCACGGCAGGGCTAGACGAGGTGTGTCTGGGCACTCGTGAGCCAGCGCGGGACTCACGAGGCCCTACCTCAAGGCGGGTTGCGCCTGAATTTGATTCTTGATAGTTGTGATAGCCCTGCGAGATGGTTAGACAACCTGCGCCAAATGAATCTACTGAGGTGATCACATGAGAAGGCCAAATACCAACGACCCCAGGAGGTGACGTGAACGGAGCCGGCCCACCAGACAGAGCTCAGTCGTCGGGTTTATCGGCTCTACAGGGATGGACCCGAGCACAGGCGCCGTGTCCAGTCTTCTCATGCAGAAAATCTTGAAGAAAGACAGCCGGCGCTGCTCCCGTGGTGGCGAGGCACCGGGTCACGCGCCCTGGCTCGTCCGTCCGCGATTAGCTCATGCGAGAACAAGGCACCAAGGGCCATGGGAGGTGACGTACATGGGAGCTGGCCCGTGAGCCGGAGCTCAACCTCTTGGGTTTAGCGACGCTGCAGGGACGGACCCGAGAACAGACGTCGTGCCAGTCCTTAATCATGAGGCGGTCGTGGGTGGGCTTGCAAGGGCGTATGACGTTCATGGTATCGAACTACCAGACATGCATATAATAATCATGAAGTAACCCACAGGAGGACGCAAGCAAGTTCAGGTAAATGCGAGAACGATACATGCTGCAGGGATGGACCCATGCGGCCTGGGGATGATGCAGCCCGAGGGGTGCCCCCAATAGAATAAATTTAAGATGCAAAGGATACATGCCGCAGGGACAGGCCCATGCGACCTAGGGATGATGCAGCCCGAGGGGCGCCCCCAACTGAATGAACCGGAAAATGTCACTTGGCACCATTGCTGGAGGGGTGTTGAAGCAGCTGGGGACGTACACTGGAGGAGTTGTTCCTCACGAGCCGCCTGGGCCCTGAACCTCGGGAGGCTTTGGGGGTCCCGAGGGCTCGCGAGGAACGATCACCATCTCCGCCTGGACCGCGTGGCGCCTTGATCTCTACTACGCAACCTTCTTCTTGTAGACGTTGTTGGGCCTCCAAGTGCAGAGGTTTGTAGGACAGTAGCAAATTTCCCTCAAGTGGATGACCTAAGGTTTATCAATCCATGGGAGTCATAGGATGAAGATGGTCTCTCTCAAACAACCCTGCAACCAAATAACAAAGAGTCTCTTGTGTCCCCAACACACCCAATACAATGGCAAATTGTATAGGTGCACTAGTTCGGCGAAGAGATGGTGATACAAGTGCAATATGGATGGTAGATATAGGTTTTTGTAATCTGAAAATATAAAAACAGCAAGGTAACTAATGATAAAAGTGAGCACAAACGGTATTGCAATGCTAGGAAACAAAGCCTAGGGTTCATACTTTCACTAGTGCAAGTTCTCTCAACAATAATAACATAATTAGATCATATAACTATCCCTCAACATGCAACAAAGAGTCACTCCAAAGTCACTAATAGCATAGAACAAACGAAGAGATTATTGTAGGGTACGAAACCACCTCAAAGTTATCCTTTCTGATCGATCTATTCGAGAGTCCGTAGTAAAATAACACGAAGCTATTCTTTCCATTCGATCTATCCTAGAGTTCATACTAGAATAACACCTTAAGACACAAATCAACCAAAACCCTAATGTCACCTAGATACTCCAATGTCACCACAAGTATCTGCGGGTATGATTATACGATATGCATCACACAATCTCAGATTCATCTATTCAACCAACACAAAGAACTTCAAAGAGTGCCCCAAAGTTTCTACCGGAGAGTCAAGACGAAAACGTGTGACAACCACTATGCATAAGTTCACAAGGTCACGGAACTCGCAAGTTGATCACCAAAACATACATGAAGTGGATCACGTGAATATCCCATTGTCACCACAGATAAGCACATGCAAGACATACATCAAGTGTTCTCAAATCCTTAAAGACTCAATCCGATAAGATAACTTCAAAGGAAAACTCAATCCATTACAAGAGAGTAGAGGGGGAGAAACATCATAAGATCCAACTATAATAGCAAAGCTCGCGATCCATCAAGATCGTGCCAAATCAAGAACACGAGAGAGAGAGAGAGATCAAACACATAGCTACTGGTACATACCCTCAGCCCACAGGGTGGACTACTCCCTCCTCGTCATGGAGAGCGCCGGGATGATGAAGATGGCCACCGGTGAGGGATCCCCCTCCGGTAGGGTGCCGTAACAGGGTCTCGATTGGTTTTTGGTGGCTACAGAGGCTTGCGGCAGCGGAACTCCCGATCTAGGTTATGTTCTGGAAGTTTGGGTATATATAAGAGGTGTTGGCGTCGGGAACAAGTCAGGGGGGTCTCCGAGGCGGCCATGAGGTAGGGGCGCGCCCAGGGGGGTAGGGCATGCCCCCCACCCTCATGGTGGCCTCGGGACTCTTTTGGTCCATCTCCGGTACTCCGTGGGCTTCTTCTGGTCCAAAAACAATCTCCGTGAAATTTCAGTTCAATTGGACTCTGTTTGGTATTCCTTTTCTGCGATACTCAAAAAGAAGGAAAAAATAGAAACTGGCACTGGGCTCTGGGTTAATAGGTTAGTCCCAAAAATCATATAAAATAGCATATAAATGCATGTAAAACATCCTAGATGGATAATATAATAGCATGGAACAATACAAAATTATAGATACGTTGGAGACGTATCAAGCATCCCCAAGTTTAATTCCTGCTCGTCCTCGAGTAGGTAAATGATAAAACAGAATTTTTGATGTGGAAAGCTACCTAACATATTTATCAATGTAATCTTCTTTACTGTGGCAAGAATATTCAGATCCATAAGATTCAAGATAAAAGTTTAATATTGACATAAAAATAATAATACTTCAAGCATATAACCAAGCAATTATGTCTTCTCAAAATAACATAGCCAAATAAAGCTCATCCCTACAGAATCATATAGTTTGGCCATGCTTCATTTTAGTCACACAAAATGCTCCCATCATGCACAACCCCGATGACAAGCCAAGCAATTGTTTCATACTTTAGTATTCTCAAACTTTTTCAACTTTCACGCAATATATGAGCGCGAGCCATGGACAGAGCACTATGGGTGGAATAGAATATAATGATGGAGGTTGTGTGGAGAAGACAAAAAGGAGAAAGTCTCACATCGACGCGGCTAATCAACGGGCTATGGAGATGCCCATCAATTGATGTCAATGCGAGGAGTAAGGATTGCCATGCAACGGATGCACTAGAGCTATAAATGTATGAAAGCTCAACAAAAGAAACTAAGTGGGTGTGCATCCAACTTGCTTGCTCATGAAGACCTAGGGCATTTGAGGAAGCCCATTGTTGGAATATACAAGCCAAGTTCTATAATGAAAAATTCCACTAGTATATGAAAGTGACAAAATAAGAGACTCTCTATCATGAAGATCATGGTGCTACTTTAAAGCACAAGTGTGGAAAAAGGATAGTACTACTCTAATATCACCATCAACACAAGTATTTCTCATTTTGACAATTACTCAACTAGCACGACTCTAATATCACCATCTTTATATCTCAAAACAATCATCAAGTATCAAACTTCTCATAGTATTCAATGCACTCTATATGAAAGTTTTTATTATACCCGTCTTGAATGCCCATCATATTAGGACTAAATTCATAACCAAAGCAAATTACCATGCTGTTCTAAAGACTCTCAAAATAATATAAGTGAAGCATGAGAGTTCATCTATTTCTTCAAAATAAAACTACCGTCGTGCTCTAAAAGATATAAGTGAAGCACTGGTGCAAACGATAAACTACTCCGAAAGATATAAGTGAAGATCAATGAGTAGTTGAATAATTATGTAACTATGTGAAGACTCTCTAACAATTAAGAATTTCAGATCTTGGTATTTTATTCAAACATCAATCAAAACAAAAGAAAATAAAATGACGCTCGAAGCAAAACACATATCATGTGGTGAATAAAAATATAGCCTCAAGTAAAGTTACCGATAGACGAAGACGAAAGAGGGGATGCCTTCTGGGGCATCCCCAAGCTTAGGATTTTGGTTGTCCTTGAATTTTACCTTGGGGTGCCTTGGGAATCCCAAGGCTTAGGCTCTTGCCACTCCTTATTCCATAGTCCGAATCTTTACCCAAAGCTTGAAAACTTCACAACACAAAACTCAACAGAAAACTCGTAAGCTCCGTTAGTATAAGAAAATAAATCACAACTTAGGTACTGTTGTGAACTCATTATATATTCATATTGGTTTAATGTCTACTGTATTCCAACTTCTCTATGGTTCATACCCTCCGATACTACTCATAGATTCATCAAAATAAGCAAACAACACATAGAAAACAGAATCTGTCAAAAACAGAACAGTCTGTAGTACTCTGTATCATTCGAATACTTCTGTAACTCCAAAAATTCTGAAATAAATTGGTGGACCTTATTAATTTGTCTATTAATCATATACAAAAATAATCAACCTAAAATCACTCTCCAGTAAAAAATGGCAGCCAATCTCGTGAGCGCAAAAGTTTCTGTTTTTTACAGCAAGATCGCATAGACTTCACCCAAGTCTTCCCAAAGGTTCTACTTGGCACAAACACTAATTAAAACATAAAACCACATCTAAACAGAGGATAGATGAATTATTTATTACTAAACAGGAGAAAAATCAACGAACAAAAATAAAATTGGGTTGCCTCCCAACAAGCGCTAACGTTTAACGCCCCTAGCTAGGCATGATGATTTCAATGATGCTCACATAAAAGATAAGAATTGAAACATAAAGAGAGCATCATGAAGAATATGACTAGCACATTTAAGTCTAACCCACTTCCTATGCATAGGGATTTTGTGAACAAACAATTTATGGGAACAATAATCAACTAGCATAGGAAGGCAAAACAAGCATAACTTTAAAACTTTAAGCACATAGAGAGGAAACTTGATATTATTGCAATTCCTACAAGCATATATTCCTCCCTCATAATAATTTTCAGTAGCATCATGAATGAATTCAACAATATAAACATCACATAAAGCATTCTTTTCATGATCTACAAGCATAGAAAATTTACTACTCTCCACATAAGCAAAATTCTTCTCATTCGGAATAGTGGGAGTATCATAAGAAACACGAATACTATAAATTGTTTCCACATTAAAATAGTAATGTTTAGAAAAAGGGTAATCATAATCATGAAAAGTTTTAATATAATCATCACTACTTTTTATAGCATAAGTGTCATCACAATAATCATCATAAGTAGCAACTTTGTTCTCATCATAATCAATTGAAACGTCTTCCAATATAGTGGAATCATTACTAAATAAAGTCATGACCTCTACAAATCCACTTTCATAATTGTCACAATAAGATTAAACACCCTCCAAAATAGTGGGATCATTACTTCCTAAAGTTGACACTCTTCCAAACCCACTTTCATCAATATAATCATCATAAATAGGAGGCATGCTATCATCATAATAAATTTGCATATCAAAACTTGGGAGGTTAAACATATCATCTTCATAAAACATAGCATCCCCAAGCTTGGGACAATCATTAATTGCAGCACATAAATTATCAAACTTGTCATTCTCATCAAACATGGCATCCCCAAGCTTGGGCCTTTTCATATCATAAGCATAATCACTCTCATCATTAATAGTACGGATAGCACCAATAGTATAGCAATTATCATCATCACAGTGAGTAATAGGAGCAACATCATTTGAGAGGGATACCTTTTTATCTTTGCTTCTCCTTCTTTTCTTTTCCTTCTTCACATCATGTGTGGGTTTAATCCTCTTTTTGGAGCTCCTTATTAATGAGATTGGTGGAATAGAAAGCTCCTCCTCGTTACCTGATTAATCATAAGAAAGAATAGGAGGATATTGGGAAATCTCTTCCCTTTCATTAGTATTCTCTTCATCTTCTATTTGTTTTCTAGTCTTTATGTAATTGGCAATATAAGGATTTTCAATGCAATTCACCGCACAATACATATAAATTTCCTCTAGATCAAAATCAAGAACTTTATCAAGGACAAATTCTGGCATATCCTTAGTTATACGTTTCATTTCTTCATAACCCAGAAGAAAACTAAGTTCATTATGATGCACAAGGGAAATCAAGTCATCACAATTTTTGGACACAATTCGATCATGAAACAATTTGCATTGGATATTTAACTGACCACGTTCATTGCAAAGTTTACAAGGATGGCTAAGAAAATTCAAATTTTCAGCACAAACATCTAGTCTTTCTTGCAACCATTTAGTTTTACTTATGCCTCTTGCAAAATCTATCTTCCCTATTTGGTGAGTACTTGCAAACTCTATGCACTCCACAAAAATTGACATGCTTATAAGAGACATTTTCATCATGACTAGTGCAATCATCATTAGTACTATGGATATTCAAAGAGTTCGTACTAACAACATTGCAATCATGCTCATCATTCAAAGATTTAGTGCCAAACATTCTAATGCATTCTTCGTCTAGCAATTGAGCACAATTATCAGAATCCTTATTTTCATGAAAGATATTAAAAAGATGAAGCATATGAGGCACTCTCAATTCCATTTTTTTTGTAGTTTTCTTTTATAAACTAAACTAGTGATAAAACAAGAAACTAAAAGATTCAATTGCAAGATCTAAAGATATACCTTCAAGCACTCACCTCCCCGGCAACGGCGCCAGGAATTGCATGATGTCTACTACGCAACCTTCTTCTTGTAGACGTTGTTGGCCTCCAAGTGCAGAGGTTTGTAGGACAGTAGCAAATTTCCCTCAAGTGGATGACCTAAGGTTTATCAATCCGTGGGAGGTGTAGGATGAAGATGGTCTCTCTCAAACAACCTTGCAACCAAATAACAAAGAGTCTCTTGTGTCCCCAACACACCCCATACAATGGCAAATTGTATAGGTGCACTAGTTTGGCGAAGAGATGGTGATACAAGTGCAATATGGATGGTAGATATAGGTTTTTGTAATCTGAAAATATAAAAACAGCAAGGTAACTAATGATAAAAGTGAGCACAAACGGTATTGCAATGCTAGGAAACAAGGCCTAGGGTTCATACTTTCACTAGTGCAAGTTCTCTCAACAATAATAACATAATTAGATCATATAACTATCCCTCAACATGCAACAAAGAGTCACTCCAAAGTCACTAATAGAGGAGAACAAACGAAGAGATTATTGTATGGTACGAAACCACCTCAAAGTTATCCTTTCTGATCGATCTATTCAAGAGTCCGTAGTAAAATAACACGAAGCTATTCTTTCCGTTCAATCTATCCTAGAGTTTGTACTAGAATAACACCTTAAGACACAAATCAACAGAAACCCTAATGTCACCTAGATACTCCAATGTCACCACAAGTATCCGCGGGTATGATTATACGATATGCATCACACAATCTCAGATTCATCTATTCAACCAATACAAAGAACTTCAAAGAGTGCCCCAAAGTTTCTACCGGAGAGTCAAGACGAAAACGTGCGCCAACCCCTATGCATAAGGTCACAAGGTCACGGAACTCGCAAGTTGATCACCAAAACATACATCAAGTGGATCACGTGAATATCCCATTGTCACCACAGATAAGCACATGCAAGACATACATCAAGTGTTCTCAAATCCTTAAAGACTCAATCTGATAAGATAACTTCAAAGGGAAAACTCAATCCATTACAAGAGAGTAGAGGGGGAGAAACATCATAAGATCCAACTGTAATAGCAAAGCTCGCGATACATGAAGATCGTGCCAAATCAAGAACACGAGAGAGAGAGACATCAAACACATAGCTACTGGTACATACCCTCAGCCCCGAGGGTGGACTACTCCCTCCTCATCATGGAGAGCGCCGGGATGATGAAGATGGCCACCGGTGAGGGATCCCCCCTCCGGCAGGGTGCCAGAACAGGGTCTCGATTGGTTTTTGGTGGCCACAGAGGCTTGCGGCAGCGGAACTCCCAATCTAGGTTATGCTCTGGAAGTTTGGGTATATATAAGAGGTGTTGGCATTGGGAACAAGTCAGGGGGGTCTCCGAGGCGGCCATGAGGTAGGGGGCACGCCCAGGGGGGGTAGGGCGCTCCCCCCACCCTCGTGGTGGCCTCGGGAGTCTTTTGGTCCATCTCCGGTACTCCGTGGGCTTCTTCTGGTCCAAAAACAATCTCCTTGAAATCCCAGGTCAATTGGACTCCGTTTGGTATTCTTTTTCTGCGATACTCAAAAACAAGGAAAAAACAAAAACTGGCACTGGGCTCTGGGTTAATAGGTTAGTCCCAAAAATCATATAAATTTAGAGACATTAAAACCGAGCACTAATCCAGCCTTCTCAGGCCATTAGACTCTAGAGCCGTCCATCCTCACGATTTGATCGTACATGGCCGTCCGATTCACATGAAAGTTCTGTTTACTCGTGGATGTCGCCTAGAGGGGGGGGGGGTGAATAGGCGCTTTAAAATAATTACGGTTGAGGCTTGAACAAATGCGGAATAAACCTAGCGGTTAATTTGTCAAGCACAAAACCTACAACAACTAGGCTCACCTATGTGCACCAACAACTTATGCTAAGCAAGAAAAACTACTTAGGTGATAGCAAGATATATGACAAGAAACAATATGGCTATCACAAAGTAAAGTGCATAAGTAAATGGCTCGGGTAAGAGATAACCGAGGCACGCGGAGACGACGATGTATCCCGAAGTTCACACCCTTGCGGATGCTAATCTCCGTTTGGAGCGGTGTGGAGGCACAATGCTCCCCAAGAAGCCACTAGGGCCACCGTAATCTCCTCACGCCCTCGCACAATGCAAGATGCCGTGATTCCACTAAGGGACCCTTGAGGGCGGTCACCGAACCCGTACAAATGGCAACCCTTGGGGGCGGTCACCGAACCCGTACACTTTGGCAACCCTTGGGGGCGGTCACCGGAACCCGTCAAATTGCTCGGGGCGATCTCCACAACCTAATTGGAGACCCCGACGCTTGCCCGGAGCTTTACACCACAATGATTGAGCTCCGAACACCACCAACCGTCTAGGGCGCCCAAGCACCCAAGAGGAACAAGCTCAAGGGTACCAAGCACCCAAGAGTAATAAGCTTCTCAACTTGTAACTTCCACGTATCACCGTGGAGAACTCAAACCGATGCACCAAATGCAATGGCAAGGGCACACGGAGTGCCCAAGTCCTTCTCTCTCAAATCCCACCGAAGCAACTAATGCTAGGGAGGAAAATGAGAGGAAGAACAAGAAGGAGAACACCAAGAACTCCAAGATCTAGATCCAAGGGGTTCCCCTCACATAGAGGAGAAAGTGATTGGTGGAAATGTGGATCTAGATCTCCTCTCTCTTTTCCCTCAAAAACTAGCAAGAATCCATGGAGGGATTGAGAGTTAGCAAGCTCGAAGAAGGTCAACAATGGGGGAAGAACACGAGCTCAAAGGATAAGGTTCAATGGGGAAGAAGACCCCCTTTTATAGGTGGGGAAAAATCCAACCGTTATGCTCACAGCCCGCACAGAGCGGTACTACCGCTAGGGCGGTAGTACCCCTTTGAAAAACAACAGCGAGGAGGCAAAAGGCCAGTAGAACCGCCGGAGCGGTACTACCGCTCGTCCCCATGGTACTACCGCTCGACCTCACGGTACTACCGCTAGGGATAGCGGTACTACCGCAAGTGGTAGCGGTACTACTGCTTGCGAGCGGTACAAAAAAAATACTTCCGTGCCTACTTCCGCTGAGCAAAACACGAGATTTTGGTCCGGAGCAGTACTACCGCTCAGGAGCCGCGGTAGTACAGCTCTGGAGCAGTACTACCGCTCAGGAGCCGCGGTAGTACCTCTCCAAACGGTAGTACCGCTCCCAAGAGCGGTACTAAAAAATTACATCCGCAACAACCCCTTTAAAGGACACCAAAACTGACACAACTTTTGCAAACGGACTCCGAATTCGACGAAACCAAGTTTGTTGGAAAGTTAGCGACAAGGGCTAACACGATCTTGATAGAAATACCAATAAGAAGCAAATGAGAAAAGGCCCAAAAGAAAATGGTGAGAACCCTTCCTCGGATAAGACCGGTAAAACCTCCAACATCGAAAACATCATAGAAGACGCATGCAAACTCCGTTTTCGATGAACTCAAGCTTGTCATCAAGATGACCATAAGATCTAAGACTCACAAAGAGAACCAAACAAGAACCAAGAAACATGATGCAAGGATGCAATGGTTTGAGCTCTCGACGAACGATACGATCAAGCTACTCACTTGAGAGCCCCCCTTGATAGTACGGCTATCGATCCTATAACCCGGTCTCCCAACTACCACCATGAGACCGGTAAAATAGAAAACCTATCAAGGGCAAACCTTTGCCTTGCACATGGTCCACTTGAGCTAGATGATGACGATCTTGACACCCTCAAGTTGGACCACCTTTCTTGATTGCGTTGGCTCGATGAAGACTAGATGATTACTCCCCCATAGTCCACTATGGGTGAGCCACTCTTCGGCACATCTTCACAAGTCCATTGTCACCACAATGGACGGCAAGCTTCAAGCACTTGATCTCTTCGTGATGCTCCACTTGAACTTGCACACGGCAATCTTGATGACGATCACCACTTGATGTCATCCTCTCCATGGGTTGAGTGATATCTTCCTCTTGACGCAAGCCCATGAACACGTACCTAACCCCACATAGAACTCTCACATAGACCATGGGTTAGTACACAAAGCACAATGGACAATGCTTACCATACCATGGGATCACTTGATCCCTCTCGGTACATCTTCTACGCTTTGTGAGTTGATCAACTTGATTCACTCTTGACTTAGTCTTGATCAACCTAGAATCTTTCCAACTCTCTTCATTTGGATGATGTCTTGAAGGTAAACATGAATGATCACACAATCTTCTTCTTCAAGACATGCTTGCAATAAGCTCAACTCTCACATGACCAATCTTTGGATAATTCCTTAATAGCACCTTGGTCAACACAAACTCTCCTTGAAACCAACACATGTACTCCAAGAAAAGCCTATGGACAAAACCTTCAAATATAACTCAAGGCAACCATTAGTCCATAGAGATTGTCGTCAATTACCAAAACCAAACATGGGGGCACCACATGTTCTTTCAATCTCCCCCATTTTGGTAATTGATGACAATCACTTTCAAGAGAGTTTATATAAGGAATTATGCATCACCATGCAATGCAACAACCAATGATGCATGAGTAAGAGATGCAAATGCTTAGGAACAAAACCAAAGCAAGAGGAGAGAATTCTCTAAACTTCTCCACAAAACTCTCTGAAACTTCTCCCCCATTGGCATCGATTGCCAAAATGGGAGAAAAGCTTAGAAGGCCAATATAAATTGTGTTCCTCCATAATTTGTGTATTTCTCAACAAGAGAGTGGAATGCAATACACAAGTTTGACGGTAAATACTAGGAGGAAAACAAACTATATTTAGGCCCAAAGTTTACAAAAGAAAGATATGCCACAAAGACATAAGAAAGAGAGAAACAAGCAAACAAGCAATCAAAAGATACCAATTGAAGCAAGCAATCAACGGATATCAATTGAGCCAACTAGACCAATGATCCTACGTGCCACATGAATGAAATAAATTATGATATGAGCAAAGGAGTGTTCTAGAGAAACTAGAGAAGCTCCCCATGATTTGTGCACAATTTAGTTTTGTAACTGGATACAACGAGCACAAAATAGGATCGTCACTCCCCCAAGATCAATAGAACCTCACGACAAGTGCAAGAGAGCAACAGAGTGTTCTAAAGACACTAGTGAAGCTCTCCATGATTTGTGCACTTCTTACAATATTTGCATTAGGATACCGAGTGCACAAAATAGGATCATCACTCCCCGAAAATCAATAGAAACTCACAACAAGTGCAAGTGAGCATATAGGAAACAAAGCCTAGCACTTGCAACAAACAAATGGTTGAGCAACATATAAAAGAGGCAACTTAAGAGTAGGCTCAACCAAAATGATGTGTGTGAGTCATGGCAAAGCACTTGAGAAGACTAATGTACGAATGAGCATTAAGCATCAACATAGTCTTGGATAGTGGAGATACAAGGTGCATGACATGTCCTCCCCACACACACCAAGCAAAAGGGTTCACAAGCACACTAAAAATGCAAAATGAATAACCAACACTTGTGACAACCCATGGTGAAGATAGAAGATGAAAGCCTCATCAAGACGAGGGATACCAATTAAGATGGCAAAAGCCTCGTAGAGATAAGCATGAGGAAAATAATCTTCACCACACAGGAGTGCATCAAGATGCAACGAGATAAGACATGCACTCAAGGCAAAAGCTTTCACGGAGCCACCAAAGAAATAACAAGAAAGACAAGGTGGACGTGAAAGAAAGGATATCATCTAGAGATGTAATTTCTCTCAAGTGTATAAGGTTCTAGGTAGACGAGATCATGATGATATATATCTACAAAGAAGGATGTACACCCGAAATAGTTACAACACGAAGGAACAAGATATCCAAAAGGAAGTCATAGATATACCAATAAGATATTTGCTTGGAAGCATAGCACATGGCTAGATATGGTCTTATTGTACATAAATGAATTCCTACCACACAACCATCAAAGACATCACAACTAGCAACAAGAGATCATTGTTGGGATGCTTTGAGAAAGGAAACAAGTATCACAAGAGAGAATGAATAACATGCCATGATACAACCTACACAAGGTTGATGCAAGAAATGTGTGCATGAAGTATATGAAGATACTTGTTACCGAGTTAACATTGGAAGGATGTAGTAGATACCAATTGAAGGTACAAAGTAGTTCATTGATCATCCTAGCTTGACTCCAAAAAGCACATGGTGACAACACCTTCCTTGTGAGTGAGCCGAGCATCCAATGCATCTCCAATTGTTCCTAGAACAACAACACAAACAAAATGGTACCCAAACTCATTGGGACCAAAGAGTTAGAAACACCAACAATACATAGGACAAACTCCACATAAATATGTGCATATAGATATGGAAATGAAATTCATGCACATCTCATCCAATTTGAGACTTGGTGGAGTTTCCCCTATATATTGGGTCAAAGAGAGAAAGCATGCCACGGAAACTACATGAAGTTAATATGCATGCTCAAGACTTTCAAGAACCGATACCAAAATACAAGGAAATACCAAGTGAAAAGAATACCAAATGGAGAAATCATCACTTGGAGATATCATTAAAAGATACATCAAGGAATGAGATATCCATTGGAACCCACAAAATGATATCAAACTCCCAAAAGAGAGGATGGTTCCAAACAAACCAAGCTCTCTACAAAGTTTCATGATGGCACAAGTACCAAAAAGAAACGGCTTGCCGTCCACCAACACACACTTAAAATGGATCACAAGTTTAGTGTTTTATAGAAAATAGGATAGCTCCCCCACGAGTTGTGCATTATAGAGAATTTGCATTTGAATACAAAATGCACAAGGTAGGATCACCACGTTCACTATATCAAGGAAAACACTAGACAAGATCAAGAAAACAACAAGATCCTCAAGTGGCACGGAAGGCAATGGGAGTTGACACAAACTTGGCAAGAGATAAGGCAAATAAAAAGCAAACGCCAACGTGAAGATGATCAATAATTTCTACCACACATAAGTGAGTACCAATTGTCAAAAGACAAGAAGTATTTGGAAATAATTCCCGGTGGTAGATAGCAAGGATATCCGACATCATCTTCACACCAAACACAAGCAAATTGCAACTTGTAGAGCTAACATGCCACGTAGGAACAAGATAATTTACAATATCAATTCTAGGTGACAATATCTCAAATGTACACATTTTCTAGGCTAGTAATATACATAGCATATTACTCCCCCATAATGTGATACCAATTAAAGAAAACTTAACAAGAGGCAAAAAGAGGATCCAACAAGAGATAATTAATGGACTATTTAGAATTTGAATTTCTCATGAGAAGACATACCACATAGTGACTAGATAAGCTTGCAATATCAATACTAGGTGGTATTCCTCATGTAAACACATTTATGGGACCGTGAGGTGCACAAAGCACATCACTCCCCCAAAATGGGATGTTCCATTAATCTCTCACAAGAGCCAACTAACATACAAACAAGATGCGCAAAGGCTCAACGCACTACACACACGTACATGATGTGCAAACCAACACACACATACTTGATTACTCAAGATAAGCAAATTGGAGGCACAACATATACAACCACATGCAAGGAACAAAACCAAAACATGCAAAGGGGCAAGTAACTTTCGATGTAAACAATTTAAGTACAAGTTACCGGAAGGAGGCACATTGGATCTAGAATAGAAACTTGATAACCCAATTGACTTGGCTTGAGACAATAAGAATGATGAAGTCCCCTTAAATCTTCATAATGTAGCCAAGTCTCCAATGCCTCCAACAACACCTATTGATCAAGTTTGAGCTAGTTGGTCCCCAACCAAGTTGGGTCCTAAGAGGTTAGTCACAATAGGCTTGGCTACCCAAATGGTTCTTTTCTTGACACCACTTTGAGCACCAACAAATTTGGCAAACACATGGCCAACATTATCCTTCCCAAGAGAATAGATATCATCAATAATAATTGGGTTGGATAAGTTACCACTAGTGCATGAAGAGGCGAGGTGACCTTTCTCACGACATAAGTAGCAACGTCTACTCTTCACTTTCTTCTCACTTGATTTCTCAACTTGAGAAGCATTAGCTTGAGGATTCTTGGGAAGAGGACTTTCTTCAACTTGTGGTTGAGCATGAGATCGAACTTGTGGCCGCTTCCCTTGTTGCTTGTCACTAATGGCCTTCTTCTTCAATGGGCAAGATCTAACATGATGCCCTTCTACTTTGCACTTGAAGCAAACAATCTTGGCCGAATTCTTGACTTGTTCTTGGCCCTTCTTTTTGTTCATCTTGGACTTCTTCTTCTTGTTGGAGTTGAATCCAAGTCCACCTTTGTCATTGGGGGATTTTTGCACTCTCAAGATGTTGTTGAGTGTAAATTTCCCTTCATGACTCTTTTCCAAGTCTTTCTTCAAAGAAGTGACTTGGGCCTTGAGCTCTTTGATTTCCTCTACATGGTTAGTCTCAACACAAGCACTAGAGGAAGTATAAGCTTCATCGTTAGAGCAACAAGGCAAGGAAAGCAATTCATCACAAGATGTACCAACGTTATGCATGGATGAATCGCGAGGACTAGCACAAGGCAATATAGCATTTTGACTAAAAGTAGTGCTAGTGTCCACATGAGGCTCACTAGATGTTACCTTAGCAATCATGGCCTCATGAGCTATCTTTAGCACATTATGGGATACTAGAAGATCATCATGAGAGCTTGAGAGCTTTTCATGGCTTTCTTCCAATTTCCCATAATTGCTAGATAGCAACTCAAGTTGAGCCCGTAGCTCAACGTTCTCCTTTAAAATGGATGCTTCACAAGAAATAGAGTTAGTAGCACAAGCATCATCATTAACAACAAGAGGAGAAGGCAACTTGGCAAGCTCTTTTAAATAAGAAGCTTCAAGTTGAGCATGAGACTCGGTGAGTTTGATGAGCTCACCCTTGATGACCCTTGAGCCATTTTCGAGGTGCTCAAAATCCTCAAGGAGTCTAGCATGAGCAACTTCAAGCTTAGCATTTTTAGTTTCAAAAACATTGGCCACCTCAAGAGCTCTATCATGAGATTCCTTCACTCTAGATAACTCTAGAGCAAAAGTCTCCTCAAGAGATTCCTTGGTGGTTTGTTCAAGTTCAAGAGCTTGAGAGAGGTCCGCAATCTCATTAGCGTAATCACGCTCATGACCTTCCATTTTATCAATGGTGACCTCATGCTCCTCAAGACGAGATTCCAACTCATCAATATATTTCTTGCCCTCAATAGCAATAGACATGATTTCCATGAAGTTGGAACGAGCAATTTTATTCTTAAGAAGAGCTTTAAAAATTATTTCCCCCTTAATTTTTAAGGAGGCAACATCATCATTCTCTTCATCATAATCGACATCATCATCACTCTTGCCATCATCAATATTATCACAAGATATATTAGGATTCAAAGTGGGAGATACCTTTGAAGCCTTGGCCATAAGGCAAAAAGCAATAGATGATGATGTGGGATCCCTTGAAGCACCATTCAAGACCACATCTTGTTCCATGGAGTGTTGGGTTTCCTCTACATTGTTAGCACAACAACTCGAGGAAATACATGCATTTTTATCATGCCAACAAGACATAGCAAGCATATCATCATGAGATTTAGTCAAGCAATTTGTACATGATATGCAAGGACTATCAACACAAGCATGTGAAACATTTGGAGTGCTCGAAGTGCTAGAGTCCAAAGATGAAGCATCGCAACAAGAAAGTGATGAAGGATTATCAAAACTAAGCCCACTATCATCATTGCAATGAACACCACTACTCACCATGTCATTACCTTGTGGCAAACCACATGTAGGTGAAGTAGAAGAAGTTGAGAACACAACACGACCGGAGGTGGAGGGAGAACAATCATCCCCACAAAACTTGGACACGCCATATTTATCTTGAAGCTTTGTCCACAACTCATGAGCATCCCGGAAAGGCATGAGTTGAAATATAACTACATTGCTCAAAGCATCGAAAAGCATATTAGAAGCTTGAGCATTGAGATAAGAGTTTTTCTCATCCTCTAAAGATAATCTTTGGGGATCTTTTGGAGGAGAAAAACCCATATCTACAATTCGCTCTAAATTTGGGTCCATGACCCTAAAGAGATTAAGCATGCGAATTACCCAAACATCAAAATTTGTGCCATCGAAACTAAGTGTGTCACAGAATCCTAATCCCCTAGTCGACATCTTTACTCTCTAGGCGGTTAAGCCTAACAAAGAGAGACGAGGCTCTGATACCAATTGAAAGATCGTGGATGTCGCCTAGAGGGGGGTGAATAGGCGCTTTAAAATAATTACGGTTGAGGCTTGAACAAATGCGGAATAAACCTAGCGGTTAATTTGTCAAGCACAAAACCTACAACAACTAGGCTCACCTATGTGCACCAACAACTTATGCTAAGCAAGAAAAACTACTTAGGTGATAGCAAGATATATGACAAGAAACAATATGGCTATCACAAAGTAAAGTGCATAAGTAAAGGGCTCGGGTAAGAGATAACCGAGGCACGCGGAGACGACGATGTATCCCGAAGTTCACACCCTTGCGGATGCTAATCTCCGTTTGGAGCGGTGTGGAGGCACAATGCTCCCCAAGAAGCCACTAGGGCCACCGTAATCTCCTCACGCCCTCGCACAATGCAAGATGCCGTGATTCCACTAAGGGACCCTTGAGGGCGGTCACCGAACCCGTACAAATGGCAACCCTTGGGGGCGGTCACCGAACCCGTACACTTTGGCAACCCTTGGGGGCGGTCACCGGAACCCGTCAAATTGCTCGGGGCGATCTCCACAACCTAATTGGAGACCCCGACGCTTGCCCGGAGCTTTACACCACAATGATTGAGCTCCGAACACCACCAACCGTCTAGGGCGCCCAAGCACCCAAGAGGAACAAGCTCAAGGGTACCAAGCACCCAAGAGTAATAAGCTTCTCAACTTGTAACTTCCACGTATCACCGTGGAGAACTCAAACCGATGCACCAAATGCAATGGCAAGGGCACACGGAGTGCCCAAGTCCTTCTCTCTCAAATCCCACCGAAGCAACTAATGCTAGGGAGGAAAATGAGAGGAAGAACAAGAAGGAGAACACCAAGAACTCCAAGATCTAGATCCAAGGGGTTCCCTCACATAGAGGAGAAAGTGATTGGTGGAAATGTGGATCTAGATCTCCTCTCTCTTTTCCCTCAAAAACTAGCAAGAATCCATGGAGGGATTGAGAGTTAGCAAGCTCGAAGAAGGTCAACAATGGGGGAAGAACACGAGCTCAAAGGATAAGGTTCAATGGGGGAAGAAGACCCCCTTTTATAGGTGGGGAAAAATCCAACCGTTATGCTCACAGCCCGCACAGAGCGGTACTACCGCTAGGGCGGTAGTACCCCTTTGAAAAACAACAGCGAGAAGGCAAAAGGCCAGTAGAACCGCCGGAGCGGTACTACCGCTCGTCCCCATGGTACTACCGCTCGACCTCACGGTACTACCGCTAGGGATAGCGGTACTACCGCATGTGGTAGCGGTACTACTGCTTGCGAGCGGTACAAGAAAAATACTTCCGTGCCTACTTCCGCTGAGCAAAACACGAGATTTTGGTCCGGAGCGGTACTACCGCTCAGGAGCCACGGTAGTACAGCTCTGGAGCGGTACTACCGCTTAGGAGCCGCGGTAGTACCTCTCCAAGCGGTAGTACCGCTCCCAAGAGCGGTACTAAAAAATTACATCCGCAGCAGCCCCTTTAAAGGACACCAAAACTGACACAACTTCTGCAAACGGACTCCGAATTTGACGAAACCAAGTTTGTTGGAAAGTTAGCGACAAGGGCTAACACAATCTTGATAGAAATACCAATAAGAAGCAAATGAGAAAAGGCTCAAAAGAAAATGGTGAGAACCCTTCCTCGGATAAGACCGGTAAAACCTCCAACATCGAAAACATCATAGAAGACGCATGCAAACTCTGTTTTCGATGAACTCAAGCTTGTCATCAAGATGACCATAAGATATAAGACTAACAAAGAGAACCAAACAAGAACCAAGAAACATGATGCAAGGATGCAATGGTTTGAGCTCTCGACGAACGATACGATCAAGCTACTCACTTGAGAGCCCCCCTTGATAGTACGGCTATCGATCCTATAACCCGGTCTCCCAACTACCACCATGAGACCGGTAAAATAGAAAACCTATCAAGGGCAAACCTTTGCCTTGCACATGGTCCACTTGAGCTAGAAGATGACGATCTTAACACCCTCAAGTTGGACCACCTTTCTTGATTGCGTTGGCTCGATGAAGACTAGATGATTACTCCCCCATAGTCCACTATGGGTGAGCCACTCTTCGGCACATCTTCACAAGTCCATTGTCACCACAATAGACGCCAAGCTTCAAGCACTTGATCTCTTCGTGATGCTCCACTTGAACTTGCACACGACAATCTTGATGACGATCACCACTTGATGTCATCCTCTCCATGGGTTGAGTGATATCTTCCTCTTGACGCAAGCCCATGAACACGTACCTAACCTCACATAGAACTCTCACATAGACCATGGGTTAGTACACAAAGCACAATGGACAATGCTTACCATACCATGGGATCACTTGATCCCTCTCAGTACATCTTGTACGCTTTGTGAGTTGATCAACTTGATTCACTCTTGACTTAGTCTTGATCAACCTAGAATCTTTCCAACTCTCTTCATTTGGATGATGTCTTGAAGGTAAACATGAATGATCACACAATCTTCTTCTTCAAGACATGCTTGCAATAAGCTCAACTCTCACATGACCAATCTTTGGATAATTCCTTAATAGCACCTTGGTCAACACAAACTCTCCTTGAAACCAACACATGTACTCCATGAAAAGCCTATGGACAAAACCTTCAAATATAACTCAAGGCAACCATTAGTTCATAGAGATTGTTGTCAATTACTAAAACCAAACATGGGGGCACCACATGTTCTTTCAGATGTCCTAAAAGGGCCGCTACTCTCGTAGCTTTTTTGGAGGGCCATGGTTCATCGGGTCCAACGTTCCCGCGAGACGGATGGGCCGCTTGTGGGTGCCGCCCTCAACTCAGTCCACCAGACAGATCACTCACGCTCCTAAAAAAATCCTCCTTCTCCCGACCTCGAGGTGCGTCGCCGCCGCCACAAAGAGTATCTCCGGCAGTTTCCCTCCTAGAGCCCCCTCCGCCGCGAGGAGCTATAGTATGTCTGTCGCTACTTTCTGCCTTGCCCTGCGATCCTCGCCTCACAGCGGCTTCTTCATCCCACCACATGCGCTTCTGTCATCGATGTCTTTGGCTCTGAACGAAACGTCTGAACTGCTCTATAATGACTCTTGCCGCAGACTCCCCGTGCCATGGCGCTCCTATTCCAGTTATAGGCTCTACCCGGACATGATTGCCCTCCATACCGTCACCTCCCTATTTTGTAGTTTCATATGTCAAGAATCAGACTTTTGCCCTTGCAGCATGTTGTGATGCATCAATGGCCAAGAATCAAATATAAATTAATGTAGTTCAGATATTTCTCATCATCAGGTCTTTATAGTTTATTTAGTTGATTTTATGCTATTTTGTGAAGCTTTACATTTTCTCATAGTCACTGTTTATTCATTGTATACTGTAGAGTCTTATATATAAGTTCTGCTCTTACCCTCTTTGGTCACCTGATTGTAGTTTCAGTGAGTTCACTATAACAATTTTGATCTGTCCACTAGTGATTTCTCTTGAATCGCTACATCTCTGACATAGCTGGGGAGCTATAGACAACAGCGCTGGTGCAGTATGTTCACTTGTGGGACGTTGTCCATTCAGTGCAGCTGAATCCCAACGCTGACTATGAGAGGCAGCTGAATCCCAACACTGACTATGAGACTATCTGGAAGTGCAGATCGGGATGCTACACTACTGCTTCAACAAATTGTATGCTCGTTTCCAAAGGCTTGAATCTAATATATCTCGAGTTCTCAATCTACATGCATTTGTTCATCATCTCTTCCTACTTATATATACGCGGGGAAAGGAGGAAAGGAGAGCTATAATGTTGTTTTGCTAACATATTTTCCGGGCATTTTAGTGTAAATTTAATAGTTGTAGTAGTCGACCAGGCAAATAACAAATTATTGGTATGACCCAATTCAGTTACTCTTTACAGAAATTGTTTTACACTTGCATGAAAAAACAGCATACCATTCAGATTAAAATAACATCCTTTTCATATGATGCACGTTATTGCAAAGAAAAAGACCAATACATATGTAATGGAGGTGACTTCCATACATCACTCTCTCACTGGACAGTCTATTTTTTTCTTTCTGATTTCTATGATAAAAAGGAGACAAACAGTTTAAATATGGAAGTTAAAGCTTTATTTTGTTTTTATCCTTGGACAATTATGGCTTCATTTTGTAATTCCTACAACTTATTTTTTAAGTTCTCTGGATGTTTTATTATATCCAGCATAATTGAGTATTCCCATTTTGTGGAAACCAAAACTGAAGTAACAACTTTCCACGAATGAAAAATAAAATAGATACAATATGTATTATTGTTTGGAACTTTCAATGTACTTTAGTTAAATTTACTTCACATGTAGTTAGCACTTCTGTATTCACTTTGATCAGAATAGATACTATTTTATTTAACTTCGTCGTCGCTACACCCATGCTCTCGCGGCCTAGGGAAAACCCTATCTGTGTTGTTGCCATGGCTGTTGAGGACGATTATGGAGGAGGTGAGGGCGAGAAGAAATTACAAGAGGAAGGGCGAGGACCAGGTAGAAACATGGTCCCACTGCTACTTGCAAGGGATGTAGCTATCTGAAGTCGGTGAAAAGGTAATAAAACTCGGATCATTGCTCATCTTATTTATGCTGCATAGTTTTCTCTCTAAATTTAACTCGGTCTTTTCATGGGTTATTTATAAACTTGCATTTATATGTTTTTTCTAAAATTTTGTGTGCTATTGCAGAAGGGAAGTCTTTTTCTCCCTAGGAGTCATTCTGATTAATGGATGGATGGATTTGTCCGCTCTCTGCGTGACCACAAATGCAGGCTTGCTAAATCTTCTTGTTTACTTGTCCTTGTCATTATATATATGATGATGTTGACAATGAGAAATAATCAAGCTTAAAAATAAGCTACATATTCTTCTGATGTGGATAAAACTAAGTACCATGTTTGTGTCTCAATATATTTCTGCATATAACTAACATTAACTGTAAAAATGAACGGGTGCGGCAACGCGCGCCATCATGATCTAGTGCATATAAAAGATCCTAGATGGATAATATAATAGCATGGAAGAATCAAAAATTATAGATTCGTTGGAGACGTATCACGCCTGGCCTCCTGAGCCGCCAGAACGCTCCGAAGGCGACGCTAGTAGGTGACAGCCGCGTTCGGCAAGCCGAAAGGCATACGAATGTAGCTGTGAGGCAGACCCTCGCATCGGCCAACGCGCGAAGGCCAGAGGCGCTCCTGGGATGCGGCTCTGTTGAGCCTTGGGATGTTGACACAGATGCGTAGCTCGCCGTCCTCGCCGGGACAAGGAGCTGCGCCGGGTGGTGAGCGGCAGTGTGACGCCCCCGATTCAATCGTACACTAATCATACACGCAAACGTGTACGATCAAGATCAGGGACTCACGGGAAGATATCACAACACAACTCTAAAATAAAATAAGTCATACAAGCATCATAATACAAGCCAGGGGCCTCGAGGGCTCGAATACAAGTGCTCGATCATAGATGAGTCAACGGAAGCAACAATACCTGAGTACAGACATAAGTTAAACAAGTTGCCATAAAATGGCTAGCACAAACTGGGATACAGATCAAAAGAGGCGCAGGCCTCCTGCCTGGGATCCTCCTAAACTACTCCTGGTCGTCGTCAGCGGCCTGCACATAGTAGTAGGCACCTCCGGTGTAGTAGGAGTCGTCGTCGACGGTGGCGTCTGGCTCCTAGGCTCCAGCATCTGGTTGCGACAACCGGGTATAGAAATGGGGAAAGGGGGAGCAAAGCAACCGTGAGTACTCATCCAAAGTACTCGCAAGCAAGGATCTACACTACATATGCATTGGTATCAATCAAAATGGGTAGTATCTGTGGACTGAACTGCAGAATGCTAGAATAAGAGGGGGATAGCTAGTCCTGTCGAAGACTACGCTTCTGGCAGCCTCCATCTTGCAGCATGTAGAAGAGAGTAGATGGTAAGTTCACCAAGTATTATCGCATAGCATAATCCTACCCGACGATCCTCCCCTCGTCGCCCTGTGTGAGAGCGATCACCGGGTTATATCTGGCACTTGGAAGGGTGTGTTTTTATTAAGTATCCAGTTCTAGTTGTCATAAGGTAAAGGTTCAACTCCGGGTCGTCCTGTTACCGAGGATCATGGCTATTCGAATAGATAGACTTCCCTGGAGGGGTGCACCACATTACCCAACACGCTCGATCCCTCTGGCCGGACACACTTTCCTGGGTCATGCCCGGCCTCAGAAGATCAACACGTCGCAGCCCCACCAAGGCACAACAGAGTGGTCAGCACGCCGGTCTAAATCCTATGCGCGCAGGGGTCTGGGCCCATCACCCATTGCACACCTGCATGTTGCGTGGGTGGCCGGTGAGCAGACCTAGCAACTTCCATTACAAAGGAAGTTGTGTTACACGGTCCAACCCGGCGCGCGCCGCTCAGTCGCTGACTTCTTGAGGTTTTTGTATATGAAGGACACCGTCGGATGATAATTTAACAAAGGATCTGATGGTCCATAATAGAGTTGAGGTAGCATCGTTACAATCAGAGGAAGAAACAATGCAAAGGCATTGGATTATAGAAACAACTGACTAATTCGAAGCTTGGATGGAAAGGATTGTGATTTACAAATCAAGGGATCAGAAGCAGTCGCCCTGATCAAGGGTGGATAAATTGAATAAACTTAGGGGCACATTCGACGATAACTCGATTGGTCGGGAACCAGCTCATGCTTAAAATGACGTCTGAGCCGAAGGGATGAATTCTAGGATCTGATTGAGGATTGCGAGCATTCGCAACATATTGAATCAATGGACTCAAAATGATAGTGACAAAGGCTGCCAATAAGATTACTATACTTGTGGGATTAACCATAATGCAAGCAAGCAAGAATTTCAAGAGGAATAGGCAGCTTAGGATTTTCAGAAGATCGAATGGTATTTTGAAGTCTTTTGCGAAACACATGAACAACTAGGAATGAGCGAATACTCGATAAGTGTGAGGAATTATCCATAGGGGTATTCATGCGGCAAAGATCTGTAAGGCAGTGGCTCAAGAGATTCTTAAAAGTCGAAGAATAATTTGATGCATCTTGTAATAACAAGACCAACTAGGGATGAGTGCAAGAATGGCATGTGCATGTAGTTATCCGTAAGGGCTGACGGTGGAAGGGGAATTGCAAACGCGGTGAACACAAGTTCTCGGGATAACATCAGAGAGTATCTTCGAGGTCTTCTAATGCACCAAGCAATCATCTGGAGTGAGGGGCTCTCCGGAAGAAAGTAGTAATGAGAACCTAGAGTTATAATTAGAAAAATAGTTTAACCCGAATAGAAGAGAGATCAGAATCCCAGAGTATAGGTCGAGAAATAAAAGATCCTAATACCACCCAATGGCGACGCGGGCCCGTAAGCCACACAGCCATGTTAGTAAAAGTTTTTTGACGACTAGACTCGACTTCGGCCAAGGAGTGAGGAAGGGGGATTCCTACAGGCAGTCGGCTCTGATACCAACTTGTGATGCCCCCGATTCAATCGTACACTAATCATACACACAAACGTGTACGATCAAGATCAGGGACTCACGGGTTGATATCACAACACAACTCTAAAATAAAATAAGTCATACAAGCATCATAATACAAGCCAGGGGCCTCAAGGGCTCGAATACAAGTGCTCGATCGTAGATGAGTCAGCGGAAGCAACAATACCTGAGTACAGACATAAGTTAAACAAGTTGCCATAAAATGGCTAGCACAAACTGGGATGTAGATCAAAAGAGGCGCAGGCCTCTTGCCCGGGATCCTCCTAAACTACCCTTGGTCGTCGTCAGCGGCCTGCACATAGTAGTAGGCACCTCCGGTGTAGTAGGAGTCGTCACCGACGGTGGCGTCTGGCTCCTGGGCTCCAGCATCTGGTTGCGACAACCGGGTATAGAAAGGGGGAAAGGGTGGGAGAAAAGCAACCGTGAGTACTCATGCAAAGTACTCGCAAGCAAGGATCTACACTACATATGCATTGGTATCAATGAAAAGGGGTAGTATCATAGGACTGAACTGCAGAATGCTAGCATAAGAGGGGGATAGCTAGGCCTGTCGAAGACTACGCTTCTGGCAGCCTCCATCTTGCAGCATGTAGAAGAGAGTAGATGGTAAGTTCACCAAGTATCATCGCATAGCATAATCCTACCCGGCGATCCTCCCCTCGTCGCCCTGTGTGAGAGCGATCACCGGGTTATATCTGGCACTTGGAAGGGTGTGTTTTATTAAGTATCCGGTACTAGTTGTCATAAGGTCAAGGTACAACTCCGGGTCGTCCTGTTATCGAGGATCATGGCTATTCGAATAGATAAACTTCCCTGCAGGGGTGCACCACATTACCCAATACGCTCGATAAACTTCCCTACAAGGGCGAACGGGCTGCGTATCCGGATTCGTTTCGTCGTTCTGAGCAACTTTCATGTACAAAGTATTTTCATTCGAGTTACGGATTAGTTTATATTAATTTCAAACTTTTATTGCATTATCTAGAATTAATTTAACTTGAAAATAAAACAGATTTGCTAAGTGTACCAAGAAGTACACCCAGCCAGAGGCTGACTGGTGGGCCTCGTCAACTGTTGAGTCAACAGTTGATTGGTCAACAGTCAACAGTGCAGGGGGTTCCGCATGTCATTTACTAGTAATTATGTATTTTCACTAAATTAATCTAATTCGCAGCAGGTCAATACGACAGCGACAGCGGCGGCTGAAGGTGGTTGCGGCCGGGCGCGGCGGGGCAAGCAGCAGCAGCGCCTAGCAGCAGTACTAGCAGCCGCGAGCAGCAGCAGCCGCAAGCAGTAGTACAAGCAGCAAGCAGCGGCAGAGCATGAGCAGCAATAGCTAGCAGCAGACGAGCGCGGGCGGCTACGTTGCAGCGCGGGTGGGCTCACGGTCATGTGAGGCGCGCGCGCACGCTGGGTGCGGCGACGGCAGCGGTGGTGGTGCGGCGTTCGAACTGACGGCCTGAGTACGTTCCCGTGCTCGCCTGGGCACGAAACCGACGGCAGCGATGGTAGCTAGTGCGGCGGCGACGAGGAGCTTCGGCCAGGACGGAAACATCGCGGGGATAGAGCTACGAGGAGAAAGAGATGCGCGAGGAGAGGGGAAAGGAGCCGGAGCTCACCGGGAAGGCACAAGGACGCCCGTCGTGGGCTTAGGAGCAGCAGAGGCGCCGGAATTGTCGGGGATCGCCGACGGCCGTTGAGGAAGAAGAGGGTCGGATCCAGCGATGTGGGGCTCTTCGGCTCGAGCTCGTGGGCGTATGCAATGTAGCAGAGCACGGGTGACCTCGTGGGCATGGTGGCTGGGTGCGGGGAGCTCTGTGGCTACGCGGGCGGCAAGGCGACGATGATGGCAGTGGCCGCCATGGCCTGTGAGGACGCAGCAGCGAGGGGAGGAGGGGAAAAGATCTAACGCGGGCCCGGGGCGTGCGTGGCGCCGCTCTTATCCACGCTAGGGCTACAGGGCGGTCGCTGTAGCGGCGTGGCCGGCAAGCCGATCCAGCGGGGACGAGCAGGGAGGAATCGGTCAGTTGAACAGGGGGAAAGGAGAGAGGCGTCCGACGGGAGAGAAACTATTTTTCTGTTCTTTTCTCTTTTGTTTTTCTGTTTCCTTTATTTTAGTTTTTGAAAATACAAGCCTATCCCCAAAATTAGTATCAATAAGTATGACACTGCCACAAATAATTTGGCACCCAATTAAATAGTTTGTGTTGGTTTATTATTTAAAAGTAATTAAATAATTGTTTTAGTCCATGTTTTATTCATTTAGAGGCATTTAAATATTTTATAAAATATGGGTTTCAACATGAAAAATATCCAGGGATTAATTGAAACACTTTGGACATTTTAGTTTTCACGTTTGAGAAATTTGAATTTTGACTTTAATTTGAATTTTAATTTGAATCGGTTTGAATCAACGAGGGCTTTAGCAACAGTGAAAATGATGATATGGCATCATTAGTCGAGGTTTACTGTAGCTTAACTATCCGAGCGTTACAAATCTCCTCCACTAAAGAAATCTCGTCCCGAGATTTTAAGAGGTGTAGTAAGGGGGGAAAGGTATGGTTTCAAAATTCTAACGAATCTTCTCAGTCTTGGTTTCTCTTCTCGAAGAGGTCGATCCACTATGTTGATGTCTTCATCTCTCTGCTTCAGGTCATGATGATGAAGCCGACATCCTTTCTTCAGGATCTCCATCGTACTTATGGGAAAGATAAGGGAGGGAGACTCGTGAAGGACGGAGCTCAACACTTGTTAGCTACCTGGGGATTATCTCAGTGACCGAGGCATAGAGGCATCTCTCGAGTTGAAATTCAAGAAAGTCATCGAGACCAAGGTAAAAAGGTGCAAGTAGAACTTTCAAGCGGATAGGCCCGTCGTTGCCTGAAACAGAGTGTGAAAGGGGTCTAGAGCAACGAGATTGAGTATTGCGTCTGTTACCAGAATAGATCACTAGGAAGGTTGCCCGTGAATTACGTATGAGGCCACGTGCGAGGAATAACTTTGGAAACTGGGGGTGTACAGGAGAGTCAGGTTTCGATCCTGTGGAGTTGCGGGTTATGGGCCCACCATGTGGGTTAAAGGTAGAAAGGGCGTTGACATCTTGCACGATCATGTAAGCAAGGCAAGTCAGAGGATAGCCTGTCAGTTATGTCGGCAACAACATCGGTACCAAGGGCGAGGAACGAAGAGAACCATTTCCTGCTCGTTGAACGAGGCGGACCAATAGGCAAAGTTCTCGTCCATCGGTAGTTACCGGAATGGTTTCAACAATAGTAATAGGGTCTTACTGAGAGAGTTGTACACCAAAGTGTTTACATAAGCAGAATAATATTACTGCTTAGATCATATAGATCACCAAAAGGGTTAAACAAAACAATGGAAAGGAATAGGTGATCATCAAATTAAATAGAACAATGGAAAGGAAAATGTGTTTAAACACATTATTCAGGGGTATATCCTTCCCTAAGGACAAACAGAGCATGATATCCATGACGGGATATAACGTAGAAAACCTTTAGGAAAGGGGGGAGAAATTTCATGCCATTACCCATACAATGGTGTTTGAATAATTGATAAAGAAAATTTAGCATTGTGCTTCAAATGTTCTTATTGAAATTCAGAGTACCACCGACATGCTTCGAGATAGCATTGTCATGGTCTTCAAGCAAAGGTCAGACTTTGGATACAAAGCATCCATCGGAAACAACTTATAGAATAAGTCTTACAATTTCCTCATGCAAGAATGGATAACCTTGCTGAAAAAGAATCTATAATAACAGGGCCTCCGGCCAGGTGTGCTAGGCACGACATCACCTTACCGAGTCACATAAAGACCATTGTTATAACTCTTGGAAATATGTTCCAACCATCATATCTGGCTGAGATTCAGATCTGATTGGTGTCAGGATAACTTAGACTCACGATGCCTGAGAAGAAAGGTGCAACACAAATTGTTGAGATGACATTGTAAGATTATCTGGAATCGAACTATGGAAGCGAGTTCCGAAACAAGAGTTCAGCATTAAATCAAGGAGAGGTGAGGAGGTGGCTGATTGACTCAGCGATAATTCATTGAGATTTTCAAAAGATGGATTTCCACACTTATGTGAACAAGGAGATAACATTTGTTAGATCAAATGATATAATGAGGTATGCTAGAGGAAAACATACAGAGTTAAACATTGGTTGAAAGGCGCACCCGAAATATGGGCTTAGGTAGCATGATCAATGTTAGGGTGGTGATTTGATAGCCAATGGTCTAAGAATGAAATATCGAACATTAACTTCAAAGCAATAGGGTTGCTAGAACTTTTGAAGTCGCACAACATAGTTCAATTGTCGTTTTTCTGGTTAGAAACAACACGGAGAGCAAGGAATGAACGGATATGACAAGAAGTATCACCTATATTAAGAATTCTTAAGAGGTGGTGAAATTCTGACGACATTCTTGACATAAAAGATGGTAATACTCCAAGGTAAAGGAGAACAAATGCTAGATAGCAAGGATCTCAAGGTATACACAAAACACGAACAAGTTTGTGTTGAACGGAAGGCAATAAAGTGGTCGATGATAACACCAATCATTGAGGGCAAGGATGGTGTTTCTCATCATGAATTCAACTGATATCCTGGAAGGAGTCAAAATGTTGATGATGATCACGGCAAATTTTGTCGAGAGGCTCCACAAAGATGTAACCAATCGGCGATGACATCAAGTCAAAGGAATGATGAAGCGAAAGGTTAATGGAACCAAGGGTACGACACAAACTCCAAACCAAGCTTGCTGTTCAAAGCGAAATGGTATCATGAGGAAGATCGGCATAAGCTTAGATCATCGTCAAAAAAATGTGAAGGACCAGGTAGCACAGTTAAAACTTAGCACGATAATGATATAGCCGATCAGGCTTGGGATGACTTGAAGGATTATTAAACTCGTAAGTAACGAAAATTACTTAGTTATTGAATCGGAGTGCGGACTCGATTCACTATTTGGTGTTCTCGGTTGACGACAACCTAGAACCCAGGAAATTCTGATTCGGTGAGAATAACGGTTGATGAAGAACCCATAAGAAGTTATGCAGTTCCATGATATTTTCGAGATACTAGAGGGTAAAACTCAAAGGTACACCAGAATAGAGGTTAGACTAGTGTATTGATCCGTGGAAGACAAGTACTTAAACTTGTCCGAGAAATGGGATTTAAAGGAGAACATGGTCGGAACTACGATTGCAAAGGCCAGATCCTAGATATAAGATGAACTTATACCCAGGGAATAATGAATTTAAGAGAAGCTTTAATGATAAGATCTACATTGTGTACATGGGCATGAACACAGAGTTCAAGGTCGACTCCCACTTCTTCAATGCATAACCTTTCATTCACTGCTCTATTAAAAATGATTTGAGTGCAAAGATCTACCTGGTGCATTACTAGAGGAGTATGAACCTTGAAAAACTTTCGGGTTCACACAAATTAAGGAAGGCATAGGTTCAACCCATCGGGGTATCTTAGAAACATATACCACAAGCTTCGAGAGTAGTTATCACCAGCTTGAAAGCAGAACATGGTTGGCCAATTCAGAGAATGGGATTTACCGATGGCATTATGCATCAGAGAAAGAACTTCTTGAGGTTTTTGTATATGAAGGACACCATCGGATGATAATTTAACAAAGGATCAGATGGTCCATACTAGAGTTGAAGTAAGCATCGTTACAATCAGAGGAAGAAACAATGCAAAGGCATTGGATTATACAAACAACTGCCTAATTCAAAGCTCGGATGGAAAGGATTGTGATTTACAAATCAAGGGATCAGAAGCAGTCACCCTGATAAAGGGTGGATAAATTGAATAAACTTAGGGGCACATTCGACGATAACTCGATTGGTCGAGAACCAGCTCATGCTTAAAATGACGTCTGAGCCGGAAGGATGAATTCTAGGATCTGATTGAGGATTGCGAGCATTCGCAACATATTGAATCAATGGACTCAAAATGATAGTGACAAAGGCTGCCAATAAGATTACTATACTTGTGGGATTAACCATAATGCAAGCAAGCAAGAATTTCAAGAGCAATAGGCTACTCAGGATTTTCAGAAGATCGAATGGTATTTTGAAGTCTTTTGCGAAACACATGAACAACTAGGAATGAGCGAATACTCGATAAGTGCGAGGAATTATCCGTAGGGGTATTCATGCGGCAAAGATCTGTAAGGCAGTGGCTCAAGGGATTCTTAAAAGTTGAAGAATAATTCGATGCATCTTGTAATAACAAGACCAACTAGGGATGAGTGCAAGAATGGCATGTGCATGTAGTTATCCGTAAGGGCTGACGGTGGAAAGGGAATTGCAAACGCGGTGAACACAAGTTCTCGGGATAACATCAGAGAGTATCTTCGAGGTCTTCTAATGCACCAAGCAATCATCTGGAGTGAGGGGCTCTCCGGGAGAAAGTAGTAACGAGAACCTAGAGTTACAATTAGTAAAATCAGTTAACCCGAATAGAAGAGGGATCAGAATCCCAGAGTATAGGTTGAGAAATAAAAGATCTTAATACCACCCAATGACGACGGGGGCCCGTAAGCCACACAGCCATGTTAGTAAAAGTTTTTCGACGACTAGACTCGACTTCGGCCAAGGAGTGAGGAAGGGGGATTCCTACAGGCAGTCGGCTCTGATACAACCTTGTGACGCCCCCGATTCAATCATACACTAATCATACACGCAAACATGTATAATCAAGATCAGGGACTCATGGGAAGATATCACAACACAACTCTAAAATAAAATAAGTCATACAAGTATCATAATACAAGCCAGGGGCCTCAAGGGCTCAAATACAAGTGCTCGATCATAGACTAGTCAGCGGAAGCAACAATATTTGAGTACAGACATAAGTTAAACAAGTTGCCATAAAATGGCTAGCATAAACTGGGATACAGATCAAAAGAGGCGCATGCCTCCTGCCTGGGATCCTCCTGAACTACTCCTGGTTGTCCTCAGCGGCTTGCACGTAGTAGTAGGCACCTCCAGTGTAGTAGGAGTCGTCGTCGACGGTGGCGTCTGGCTCCTGGGCTCCAGCATCTGGTTGCGACAACCAGGTATAGAAAGGGGGAAATGGGGAGCAAAACAACCATGAGTAGTCATCCAAAGTACTCGCAAGCAAGGATCTACACTACATATGCATTGGTATCAATGAAAAGGGGTAGTATATGTGGATTGAACTTCAGAATGCTAGAATAAGAGGGGGATGGCTAGTCCTGTCGAAGACTACGCTTCTGGCAGCCTCCATCTTGCAGCATGTAGAAGAGAGTAGATGGTAAGTTCACCAAGTATCATCGCATAGCATAATCCTACCCGGCGATCCTCCCCTCGTCGCCCTGTGTGAGAGCGATCACCGGGTTATATCTGGCACTTGGAAGGGTGTGTTTTATTAAGTATCCAGTTTTATTTGTCATAAGGTCAAGGTACAACTCCGGTTCATCCTGTTACCGAGGATCATGGCTATTCGAATAGATAAACTTCCCTGGAGGGGTGCACCACATTACCCAACATGCTCGATCCCTCTGGTCGGACACACTTTCCTGGGTCATGCCCGGCCTCGGAAGATCAACACGTCGCAGCCCCACCTAGGCACAACAGAGTGGTCAGCACGCTGGTCTAAATCCTATGCGCGCAGGGGTCTGTGCCCACCACCCATTGCACACCTGCACGTTGCGTGGGCGGCCGGTGAGCAGACCTAGCAACCTCCATTACAAAGGAAGTTGCATTACGCGGTCCAACCCGGCGCGCGCTGCTTAGTCGCTGATGTCAAGAAGGCTTCGGCTGATACCATGACGTCGAGTGCCCATAACTGTTCCTGCGTAGTTGGTTAGTGCGTATAGGCCAGTGGCCAGACTCAGATCAAATACCAAGATATCGTTAAGCGTGTTATTTTGAAGTAACCGCGGATGCCGACCAGGGCCAGGCCCACCTCTCACCTAGGTAGTCTCAACCTACCCTATCGCTCCGCCACAAAGATCCACCCAGAGGGCTGTCGGGACAAAGGTCCTTTCAGCCCCCAATCCGTGAATCACTCGCGGGTACTCTACGAGCCGACCCGACTTTAGTCACCACAAGTATCATACATTATGTATATAAGTATATACCCGTGATCACCTCCGGAGTGATCACGGCCCGATAGTATAGCATGGCAGACGGGCAAGAATGTAGGGCCACTGATGGAATACTAGCATCCTATACTAAGCATTTAGGATTGCAGGTAAGGGTAACAACTGTAGCAACAATGACATGCTATGCAGCAGAATAGGAATAACCGAAAGCAATAACATCCTACACTACTCTAATGCAAGCAGTAGAGAGAAGAATAGGCGATATCGGGTTGGTCAGGGGGGGGGGGCTTGCCTGGTTGCTCTAGCAAGAAGGAGGGGTCGTCAACACAGTAGTCGATCGGGGCACCAGCAGCGGCGTCAGTCTCGTAGTCTACCGGAGAGAAGAGGGGGAAGAAACAATGAATACAATGCAAACAGATGCATGGCATGACAAGTAACAATGCCAGGTGTGCCCTAACGCAGTAGGAGGCGATAACGGCGAAGGGGGGAAACATCCGGGAAAGTATCCCCGGTGTATCGTGTTATTGGACAGATGAACTGGAGGGGGAAAGTTGCGTGTTTGCCATGCTAGGGGTGTGTGGCGGGCGAACGTGGTGCGTATCCGAATTCGTCTCGTCGTTCTAAGCAACTTTCATGTACAAAGTATTTTCATTCGAGTTACGGATTATTTTATATTAATTTTCAAAGTTTTTATTGCATTATCTAGAATTAATTTAATTCAAAAATAAAACAGATTTGCTAAGTGTACCTAGAAGTACACCCAGCCAGAGGCTGACTGGTGGGCCTCGTCAACTGTTGAGTCAACTGTTGACTGGTCAACAGTGCAGGGGGTCCGCATGTCATTGACTAGTAATTATGCATTTTCACTAAATTAATCTAATTCACAGAGAGACCCACATGTCATGGTCTATGGCTTAATAAAACGGGTTTTTTTAACAAGGCGGTTTAGGACATTTAAACCTGGGTTAATTGCTAATGGGGTGGGGGTTAAACCGAACCGACCGGGGCCTCATCGGACAGAGGTCCACGGTGGCCACGGGCGGCTGACCGCCCACGGGAGCGGGAGGCTCCGGCGGCCATGGCGAAGAGCAGGGGCGGAGGGCGCTGGGAGCGGGGAGCCGGGCACGGCCAGGCGGAGTTGGGCAGCAGCGGCAGGGCAAGCACGCTGGGGGCGGCGAGCAGCAGCGAGATTGGTCGGGCATGGCGGGCGAGCAAGCCGAGGTAGGCGACGACGAGCGCGGGGGCGTGCGGCGCCGGCCAGTAGCAGCGTAGGAGCAGCGGGTGCAGCGGTGGGCGCGGGGCCTTTCCATTGCAGTGGTTGGGGGTTCGCGGAGCCGCGGTGCAGCAGCGGCAGCAGGTCAATACGGCAGCGGCGGCCGAAGGTGGTTGCGGCCGGGCGCGGCGGGGCAAGCAGCAGCAGTGCCTAGCAGCAGTACTAGTAGGCGCGAGCAGCAGCAGCCTCAAGGAGCAGTACGAGCAGAAAGCAGTGGCAGAGCATGAGCAGCAACAGCTAGCAGCAGACGAGCGCTGGCGGCTGTGTTGCAGCGCGCGTGGGCTCGCGGTCAGGCGAGGCGCGCGCGCATGCTGGGCGCGGCGACGTCAGCGCGGAGCACGAGCGGTGCGGTGGCGGTGCGGAGTTCGAACTGACGGCCTGAGTACGTTCCCGTGCTCGGCCGGGCACGAAACCGACGGCAGGATGGCAGCTAGTGTGGCGGCGACGAGGAGCTTTGGCCAGGATGGAAACAGCGCGGGGAGCGAGCTACGAGGGAGAAAGAGATGCGCGAGGATAGGGGAAAGGAGCCGGAGCTCATCGGGAAGGCACAAGGAGGCCTGTCGTGGGCTTAGGAGCAGCAGAGGCGCCAGAATCATCGGTGATCGCCGGTGGCCGTCGAGGAAGAAGACAGTCGGATCCAGCGATGTGGGGCTCTTCGGCTCGAGCTCGTGGGCTTAGGCAACGTAGCGGAGCACGGGCGACCTCGTGGGCACGGTGGCTGGGTGCGGGGAGCTCTGTGGCTACGCGGGCGGCAAGGCGACGACGATGGCAGTGGCCGCCATGGCTTGGGAGGACGCAGCAGTGAGGGGAGGAGGGGGAAAAGATCTAGCGTCGGTCCAGGGCGTGCGTGGTGCCGCTCTTATCCCCGCTAGGGCTACAGTGCGGTTGTTGTAGCGGCGTGGCCGGCAAGCCGATCCGGCGGCGCGGCTATTCTTTTCTCTTTTGTTTTTCTATTTCCTTTTATTTTAGTGTTTGAAAATACAAGCCTATCCCCAAAATTAGTATCAATAAGTATGACACCGCCACAAATAATTTGGCACCCAATTAAATAGTTTGCGTTGGTTTATTATTTAAAAGTAATTAAATAATTCTTTTAGTCCAAGTTTTATTCATTTAGAGGCATTTAAATATTTTATAAAATATGGGTTTGAACATGAAAAATATCCAGGGATTAATTGAAACACTTTGGACATTTTAGTTTTCACATTTGAGAAATTTGAAATTTGACTTTAATTTGAATTTGAATTTGAATCAGTTTGAATGAACAAAGGATTTTGCAACAGTGAAAATGATGAGATGGCATCATTAGTCGAGGGTTACTGTAGCTTAACTATCCAGGCGTTACACGCAGTCGCCACGCATGGTTTCGCCTCCTGAAGCTCCTCAGTTGTCTTGGCGATGAACTCCTGAGCACCTGGCACCCCGTGCCTTGTGCCCTCGTGAGGGAAGTGTGCGATGAAGCGTGCCTCCATGTGGTGACCGAGCGCCTCCCTCGTGACATTGACTAGGTCAGAGGCCCTCCAGAAGAGAGCCCCCGAGCCCAGCCTGAGGAGGGCGCCAGGCGCGCCTTCCTATGCGAGAGAGGGAGGCGCCCCATCCGTGGGCGCAGGTCCTGAGGTGGTGCCGCTCGAGACACCGCTCTCCTCAGTCTCTTGACGGAGCAGCTGCTTCTTCTTCTTGGGGACTGCCTCTGGAGGGTAGATGGTGCCCTGGTTGTCCGGGTCTTCAATCGCCGCATCCTGGTAGGCGCGCTCGAGGGAGCACAACACGTCCTTCTCTTCGCAAGCGATCGTGATGATGTCGCGGTTCCCTGGCATCTTGAGGATGTTGTATCCGTGGTGGGTCACCGCCATGAACTTGGCCAGGGCCGGATACCCAAGGATAGCATTGTACGACAGGCAGATGTGGGCGACGTCGAAGTCGATGAGCTCGGTGCGGTAGTTGTCGCGCTGGCCGAAGGTGACAGGAAGGCGGATCTACCCTATCGGGGTGGTGGAGCCGTCGGTCACTCCTAAGAAGGGCTTGGTGGGCTGCAGCTGATCATATGGCACTTGGAGGCGATCAAACGTCTCGATGGAAAGAACATTGAGCCCCGCACCGCCATCGATGAGGGTCTTGGTAACAAGGACGTTGCTGATGACGGGCGAGCGGAGCATCGGGAGGGCGCCGGCAGTTGCCGCGCACTTGAGCTGGTCGGACGAGCTGAAGGTGATGGTGCACTTGGACCACCTATAAGGGCGCGTGGCCTCGGGCCTGGGGAGGGTCGTGTTCACCTCACGAGCGAACTGCTTGAAGATGCGCTGGGAGGCTGGGGCCTGAGCGCCACCCAAGATGCAGGCGATGGCGCGTGGCTCCTGGAAACCCCCAGCCCCCTCGTCCTGGTGGTGCTCGTCGTTCCTCCTTGTTGGTGGTGGCAGTGGAGGGAGGCTGACGTTGCCTTGAGGTCGGTCCTCACGAGGCTGATCTCTCCAGGCGCCCTCGCGAGGCTGGCCTTGCCAGCGGTCCTCACGAGGCTGGTCGCACCACTCCTGGCGAGGGCCGCGGTCATCCCAATGTCCTCCGCTTCATCCTCATCCTCGCCCGTAGCCCCGGTCATTGCGCTTAGGGCGTCGACCAAGGCGTCCATCGCGAATGGCCCTGAGTTCCTGACAGTCGTTGGTGTTGTGGCTGTGTATGTTGTGGAAGACGCAGAAAGGACGGCTTTTCTTGGACGATTCTGGGTGGTCGCAGCCGCGTTTCATCTCTGGTTCTGCCGCGAGCACGACAGCCCCCTTGCGCTTCACATCCTTGGTCTTGGCCTTCTTGTCTTCTGGTTCGACAGCCGGGAGCTCGAGGAGGGAGAGGCGCCCTTCCCCAGCTCTCGCACACTTGGTTGCCATGTTGAACATCTCCAGAGCTGTACACAGGTCCTCGTGGATGGCGAGCTCCTCCTTCATCTTGACATCATGGACACCATCAGAAAATGCTGAGATGATGGATTCATCCAAAACCTTGGGGATCTTGAGGCGAACACTGTTGAAGCACTGGATGTACTTCTGCAGGGTCTCCCCTAGCTGCTGCCTGATTTGCCGCAGGTCACCAGCGGCAGGCGGGCGGTCGAGCGTGCCCTAGAAGTTGGAGACGAAACGCTCGCGCATCTCGCCCCAAGAGGAGATCGACCCTGTGGGTAGATTCAGGAGCCATGAGCGCGCGCCGTCCTTGAAGGCCATGGGAAACCAATTCGCCATGACCTTCTCGTCGCCGCTGGCCGCCTTGATGCTCAGCTCGTAGAGTTGCAGGAACTCCGCGGGGTCGGTGGTGCCGTCGTAGCGTGTAGGCAGGTCGGGCTTGAACTTGCCTGGCCAGACGATGCTGCGTATCTCGGGGGTGAAGGCTCGGCAGCCTGTGGTGATCACCGAAGCCCTTCTCGGGGGCAGAGCCTGGTCTTGGTACTCACGCGCCACCATGGGAAGTGGCGCGCGGTCTTGACGTGGTGGTGCCGGAAGCGCAGGAGCATCCTCTCACGGCAGCTGGACCTCCTGGTAGCTTTCTTCTTCATGCGCGGGCGCCCTGCGCGGCGGGCCATGCCGCGGGGCCGCGCGTCTTGGTCCAGGAACGATGTCTTGACGGGGAGGCGGTGGAGGCGCTCCACGGGCTATGTCGCCCGCAGCGGGAGGTGGGCGAGGTAGCGAGAGGGACGATGCAGGAGAGCCCCCAGCGGCGCTGACAAGCTCGGAGATGCGGTCCAACCAATCTTTGTAGAGGTCGTCGATCGGGCGATAGCGCAGGAGCTCGCACGCCATGAGCAGCGCCGCCTGCGCATTCGCAAGGCCGTGACGAGCGTGAGACGACGAGCCGACCGGAGTCAACGACGGGGTGGCAGTGCGTCCGTCCCGCCGCATGGAAGGGTGCAACGATGAGGCTTGCGGCTCGTGCCCCTTCGACCGGTGGCGACGTTGGCGGCGGGTGATGGAGAGTGACGGGGAGGTCCGCCGATGGGCGCCTTCTGGGCGACGCGAGCGGCAAGGGCGGCTCGGCGCTCGGCACGGGCTCGACGAGCATCCGCCATGGAGACGGTGAAGCCGCAGTGAGTCGGTCGATGGAAGAAATGCTTCGACGCACCCCTACCTGGCGCACTAGATGTCGGATTCAGGGCTCCGCAGACCCTTGTGAGGTTCGAATACTGGGGTGCATACGAAGAACTTCTTCTCCCTAACCTGCCGGCCCAACGATTTCACAGCCTAGCTCGACGAACCCAAAGAGCGATAGACTCAGAGATTTATCCTGGTTCGGGCCACCTTGTGGTGTAATACCCTACTCCACCTTTGTGGTAGATTGCCTCGAGGGGCTGAGGATGAACTAGTACAGTGGATGAAAAGCCTAAGGAGGTGAGGTGTTCTTGAGCTCGATGAGCTGATGAGGTGGTCAGGGTAGAATGGCCCGGTTCGAGATGTCTCGCTACGGTGGTGGCTAAGTCCTATTTATAGTGGCCTTGGTCCTCTTCCCAAATGTAGGTGGGAAGGGATCCCACAACGGCCAAATTTGAAGGGAGACAACTAGTACAAGTTATCCTGACAAAAGTAGTCTTCGCCTACAAAAAGCTCTAGTGGTGATGCTGTACTGGGCTCCGCGATGACCTCTGTCATGTCGTCCTGGCGTTCTTGGTCTTGTTACACCAATATGGAACCTTTTCCTGATTCCTCGGGACTCCGCGCCTTCGCTTGCCCCCTTGGCACCAAAGGGGAAACTGGTACGCTACGCCAGCGTGGCCTTGGTCATCATGGCTCACGTCACGTGAAACTCGCAAGGTGCACCTTGCCTTGATATCTCCGCTCCTCGGGAGCCAGCCTAGCGAGGCTACCCCCAGGGAGGTCTTTGTGTCGTCCGCCTCGTGAGGCTTGGCCCCTCGCGAGGGTCTTGAGTTGTTGCTGCTGAAGCTGGGCCGTACCAGGCCGCTAATGGAGCCACACCATGGGCCGTAGGCAGGCAAGTCTGGGTACCCCCGTTCTTAGGACACCAACAGGGATTCTTGTCAGTGAGGAGTTCATATGAGGTCTTTGTGAAGAATTTGTGAAGATATACCCTGTTGATGATGTGGCACGCAGTATCAATTGCCTCAGGCCAGAAGCGAGAAGGCGTCTTGTATTCATCAAGCATAGTGCGGGCCATCTCAAGAAGAGTCCTGCTCTTGCGCTCCACGCCGCCATTCGGCCGAGGAGTATAAGGGGCAGATAACTCATGAGTAATACCAAGTTCATCAAGATAGTCATCAAGACCAATATTCTTGAACTCGGTCCCATTGTCACTCCTAATGTGCTTGATCTTCACACCGAAGTTTGTTGAAGCCCTCGAGGAAAATCGTTTGAAGACATCCTGCACTTCAATTTTGTAAGTGATGATATGCACCCATGTATAAGGAGAATAGTCATCAACAATAACAAAGCCATATAAAGATGCTGCATTAGTGAATGTGGCATTGTGAGTAGGGCCGAAGAGATCCATGTGAAGCAATTCAAATGTATGAGTGGTAGTCATGATAGTCTTCGAGGGATGCTTGGACTTGGTCATCTTCGAGGGGCTTGGACTTCGGTGAGAAATGAATATTCATATCTTCATGATTAGCTTGCGTCCTTTCAAGCATTTTCAGGTCTCCAGCAAATTCTTCAGACGTTCAAGTTCGTTTGGAGACCTGACCCTACATAAGAGATTAGTTCTTTTTCTTCACCATCCACATCTGGAGGGGTGGCAAAGAGTTCATCATTCTGCGAGCTCCATAAGAGAAAGGTGGCATAGAAGCCAGTCCACTTCATTTCACAGAAGAGGGGTTAGAGTAAGCATATGAATAAGCAGGGAAATTCTTGGAGGACATATGAACATAATGATTTGAAGAATAGTGCACATAATCATAGCCTTAGGCTTTCCCTGCAAAACAGAAGTGTTAGTATGATGATGTTCATATGAGGATTTAGATCCATATGATGAATTTGATCATCGTGAGTAATTTGGTCCATATGAGGACTTGGATCCATATGAAGACTTAGGTCCATATCAAGAATTTGATCTTGGGTTCCTATTCTTCACAGGTGGTGTCATGATGACATTACCTGAAGACTTTCAAGGCACCTTTTGGGAATCTAGATTTTCTTCATAGAGGGACCGTTTCTGCAGTTAGTTCCAACATATCTAGCAAATACTTCACCGTTCTGATTTTTGAAGAGTTTATAGTTGGAGTCAAATGACTCATCAGAAGAATATGAAGATTCACATGTAAAGCCAGATAAAGTGGATGGATCTACGGGAGGTCCTTTCGCAGCAGCCCATGAGATTTCGGGATACTGCTCAGGTTTCCAGTAGGTCCCATCAGCATTGAGTTTCCTCTCAAAGGCAATACCCTCTTTCCTAGGGTTCCTGTTGAGGATCTACTTTTTAAGCACATCACTAAGAGCCTGATGCCCTTTGAGGCTTTTGTACAGGCCTTTCACATATAATTCCTTCAACCCTGCACTGTTAGTGATACTTGTGGTATCCTCAGATGAGGAATATGTGACCACAGAGACAGTTGAAGAATTTGCAGCAATAGAAGCATTTGAACTTCCAGGTGAAGAATTAGCAGATTCACGTTCAATGCATTTCAAACATGGTGGAATGAATTCATCCCGAGCGGAACTGATCTGTTGAGCAAGCAATGAATCACGTTCCTTCTGAAGATCTTCATAACTCACCCTTAGCTTCTCAAGATCCTGCTTTCTTTGAAGAAATTCATAAGAAAGCTTCTCATGCTCGGATAAGAGAGTGTTATGATGACTTTGAAGGTTATCAAACTTAGACTGAAGTCTCTGAAGATTATCAGTTAGAGTTTGAGTTCGATCTATTTTTTCACCCAACATGTCATCGCTTTTGTCTAGCATATTTTGTACCTTTTCAAAAGCCTTTAGTTGTTTCACAACAATCTTAGCAAGTTTGGAATAACTAGGCTTGAGGTTTTCATCAGATTCATCCTCACTTGATTCAAAGGAGGATATTTGAGTACCTTGGCACCTTTTGCCATGAAGCAATAGGTGGGAGCATAGTCATCATCGCCGTCGTCAGTAGTGTTGGGGAAGTCATTTTCCTCAGCGTTGAAGATGGACTTGCCGACGAAAGCAGTAGCGAGAGCTAGGCTCGCCACACCATAGTCTGACTCCTCAGATGCCTCCTCTCCCTCATTTTCCTCAGATTGAGCTTCAGAGTCCATTTCCTTGCCAATGAATGCCCGAGCCTTTTTGGAGATTCTCTTCTTGTGAGATGAAGACTTTGAAGATTTTGATGATGAGGACTTTGAAGATTTCTTCTTATTCTTTGAGTCATCAGAACTGTCATCCTTGTATTTCTTCTTCTTTGATTCCTTCTCCCACTGAGGATAATCAGTAATGTAGTGACCTGATTTCTTGCATTTGTGGCTAGTTCTCTTCTTGTAGTCACGGGATGAGGAATCTGATCTCATGTCATCACCTCTTGAGGATTTACCAAAGCGTCCACGCCTTGAGAACTTCTGGAATTTCCTCACGAGCATTGCTAGCTCCTGACTCAGTTCTTCAGGATCACCAAGGCTACTACCAGAATCCCCTCCTTCAGATTCAGAGACTGCCTTGGCCTTCAGTGCCCGTGATCTACCATAGCTCGGTCCATAGAGATCTCTCTTCTCAGCAAGTTGAGACTCATGAGTATTTAGCCTCTCGAGGATATCACCAGGATCAAGTGACTTGTAGTCTCCACGCTCTTGAATCATCAGTGCAAGTGTGTCGAATGAGGAATCAAGCGATCTTAGCAATTTCTTCACCACCTCATGGTTGGTGATGTCAGTGGCACCAAGTGCTTGAAGCTCATTTGAGATGTCAGTGAGGCGATCGAAGGTTTGCTGGACATTTTCATTGTCGAGTCTTTTGAAGCGGTTGAAGATATTGCGAAGAACGTCAACTCGAGGGTCACATTGTGCTGAGTGTCAGGACCCCGATTCTAAGTCACATCGATCTAGCCTGTAACACCTCATATCACATTGCGGCCTCACGCACGGTACTCCCACGGGTGTCGCCTTACCATGGCCCGGGACCGTTTGCGCCTTTTGGCTCACGTATATGACAATGTCGCTAGCATCCATATGACAGAGAACCCGGGCCGACATGGCTAGTCGTGATCCCAAAGCGGCACTAGCATATGGGGACAGGCATACATGAATCAACATCGAACGTGTCGGTCAGCAGCGTGTGAATCCGGGCTGTAGCACTGGGCTAACAGGACTCCGGGAACCCGGGCTGTAGCAGGCTAGGCAGGACTCCGGATGTCACCGCTTGACATTTCCCCGAAGGGACAGACACAGGAACGATATGAATCACATGCCGGCCAGTCAAGTGTCCAGAGCAGTAGTGCTGGGCTAGCAGGACTCCGGTGAACCGGGCTGTAGCGGACTACTATGGCTCAAGGAGGCACTAGACTACATTTCCCCATAAGAGAGGCTGCCAAGGATAAACAACTAGATAGTCGGATCCCACACATACCAAGCATTTCAATCATACACACAATATGCTCGATATGTGCAAATACAACATGGCATCACAACAAAACTCTACAACTCAAGTACTTTATTTAAGGGGCTCCAGAGAGCCTTACATAACTTGTTCATACAGATAGGGGTCACATGACCCGACACTCAAGTCATACAATCATACAAGCACATGCGGAAGCAACTTGTCTGGGTACAGACGCTAGAAAGAAAGAAGGCTTGACGAAGCCTATCTATCTACGTAGGCCCTTCACAAGCCTAGATCACCACCTGGGTGGCAAGTCACTCGTCGTCGTCGAGTTCTACGTAGAACCCATCGGAAGGGGCGGTGTTGTCGTCTGAAAACAGTAATTGAAGCAACATGAGTACAAAGGTACTCAGCAAGTCTTACAACAGATCCTACTATACATGTTCATTCTCAAGAAGGTAGTGGAGTTATTGCAGCAAGCCAGCTTTGACTCTTGGCTAAGCTATCCTACGAGACACCACTTGTGAAATAGTTGTCGCACACGAGTCCACTAATCACCATCTCAATACTCCACCGTGGATCCTCCCTCGTCATCCCACGAGAGAGCCATCCGCGGTACTCACACTTATCTTGAGGCTTTTAATAGTATCCATTTACTTGTCTATGAACTGCATAAGCGACCAAGTAGTCCTTTACCGCAGACGCGGCTATTCGAATAGTTTTATACCCTGCAGGGGTGTACTTCGTCACACACGCTCTCACCACTTACCGTCACTACACGATGTGTACTCAGCAACCTTCAAGCGGAAGCCCAACGTGGGTGTCGGCCACAGCCCACCCAAACACTCAAGTCTCTAGTCCAGGTTTATGGCCTATTTAGGTTCCATCCGCAGGGAGTCCGGCCGAGGTTTCCACATACGGCCCCAAACGATGTGTGCAGGGTTCCCGGACACCAAACGGGCGACTCGGTACACCGTGCCACGAGCCTACCGCATCACAGCCCACCCCTTGGTCAGCGCTGTCCACGGCCTCCAGCTTACTACAAACACCAGAAACTACGTGCAACTCCTGGACAGAGGACAAGGGTGATTAAGAATCCGAGGGGGTCCATTGGTTTCGGGCCCAATGCGTGGTAGTAGCTGAATCTTAAATCACGCATACAGATCTCTGTTCTTAGGGACGGTCTCAATGAAACAACCCACCATGTACTCCTACATGGCTTCCCATCGATACCTTTACCAAATCGTATTCAACACCTCACTCTCATTACCGACACACGCTTTCACTCTAGTTCATCACCCTGATGAGCCAGACCTGACACGACTCTAAGCGTAGCAAGCATAGCATTGTAGGAACACAACATGGCTCAATCAACTCCTACACATGCTAGTGGGTTTCATCTAGTTACTGTGGCAATGACAGGTCATGCAAAGGAAAGTGGGTTCAACTACCGCAACACACAGCAGTTTGAATCGCGTTGTCTTAATGCAGTAAATGAGAGCAGAAGCGAGAAGATGGGTTTGTATCGAAATGATCAATGGGTTGCTTGCCTGACGGAGTGGTGGTGGGATACTGCCCTTCAGTTGGATATTCGTGAATATCCTCGGAGGCAGGACCTACCACAATGAACACATCGAAGCACAATCAACACCAAGCAAGTGCAACAATATGATGCATGCATGAGACATGGCAAAATGGATGGATTGGGCTAATGCAACTAAGACCAGATGGGTTTGGACTATTTTGAATCAAAGATTCAAATTCCAAGTTCATAAATGGCCCATGTTAGTGCTTTATCTTGTTCTGCATTAAACAGTAGGTTAACTTGCTTAAACATGCATGAAACCGGTACAGACGGATAGAATGGATTTTTTTGATCATTTTTCATATATAAATCTTTTCATTCTGAGCTATAGATTATTTTCTATGATTTTTTGAAGTTTGTGATAATTTCTGGAATTTCCTATATAAGAATAATTCCAGTAATTAAATTGCTTAAAACGTCAGCAGTGTGTCATGATGACATCAGCGGTCAACGGGGTCGTCCAGGTCAAACCTGACGTGTGGGTCCCCTGTGTCAGTGTCACTGTTAGGTAATTAAACTAATTAGAATTAACTTAATCCTAACCCAGGTTAATTAGTAGGCGGGCCCCACTTGTCAGTGACTCTGGGGAGTCAACCCGTGGTCAAACCACGCTGACTAGCCGGCGTTTAGCCGCCGGCGACGTCCAGACGCGGCGGTGGAGTGCGGGATTCCTCCTCCGGTGACCAAATGGACGGCGGAGAGCACCTACGTGTAGCTGGGAACAAACCGCATCGACTGGTGGTGGTGGTGGAGCTCGGGGTCGCCGGAATCGACGCCGGCGACGAGCCGTGCGGCTGCCGGGGTACGGGTGTGGTCGAACCCGTCGCTAGAGAGCACGGCGAGGGGCGTGCGATGGTGCTACGGGCTCCTGGCGATGCAGTGGAGCTAACGTCCATGGTGGTGCGACCGTTGGATGGCCGGAGCCTCGTCGGCGACGAGCTCGTGCGGCGGCGCGTGCGGGTGAGCTACGTGCAGTGGCTACGGAGCTCGAGAAGGAGAATGGAGAGGATAGGAAGGTGCAGAAGCTCACGGCGGAGGCGATGAGCTAAGTGGCGCTGTCGGGGTCGTGCTGCTGCGGTGGTGACGGCGAAGGGGATCTCCGACGGTGAGCGGCGAACGCGAGGTCGGAGCGGTGGCTTCGGGGCAAGCGAGCGCTCGGGCTCGACTCGCTCGAAGGAGAAGGCGACGGCAGAGCTGCTGGACACGGTGGGGCGGCGCGAGGACGACGGTGGCTACGGCTACTCCGGCGAGGTGGCAGCGGCTGCGTCGGCCATGGTGGAGGAAGGCGAGGGAGAGGCGATGGGGGAGAAAGGGGATGTCCAGGGGCTCGGGGGCGCGTCGTGGAGGTCGTGCAGCTCGTCCACGGGCGAGGCGGCAAGCAGGTGGCGCCGTGGCGAGCTCGCGCACGCCGGCGTCACCTCTCTGCCTGCTCTGGCGAGAGCAAGCAGCTGACTGGCGCGGGCCAGCACAGTGCTGGGCCGGCCAGTGGGCTGCCAGGTAAGTCCTTCTCTGCTTTCTGTTTTTCTGTTTTTATTTATTTCTGTTCTGTGTTTTGAAATAGTAGTAATACTATTTCATTTAGGAAAATCCTGGAAATATTCAGAGGCACATTTGAAATTATTCTCAACAGCCTAAAAATACCTTCAAGATTATTTGGGCATTTTAAAATATTTATAGGATTTAAATTGCCCAAATGCAAATACTTATGGCTTGGTGAAAAATCCAGAATAGCCTCCAAAAATATGAAACCATTTTTGGCAGAGGTTTTAGCCAGGACCAAAGATGGTGAACATTTTTGGAGGGCATTTCAGGTTCATTGAAAAGGATTTTAGTAAACCCTAGTTGTGTTCAGGGGGTGCTGGGGGTTTTTGGCATCCCCATTTCAAGTTTCTGTGAAAAGTAGACATGATGCAACACTCTAATGCATGAACTAGCTAGGATGTGACAACTCACCCCCACTCAAAAAAATCTCGTCCTGAGATTTAGGATCCGTTGGGAAGAAGGTGGGGTACTCAAGTCGAAGACGATCCTCCCTTTCCCAAGTAGCTTCTTTCTCGGAATGGTGTGACCATTGAACCTTGAGAAACTTGATGTTTTGGCGTCGAGTGGTACGCTCGGCTTGATCAAGGATTCGAACGGGATATTCTCGATATGTGAGGTTATCTTGGAGATCAAGCGTTTCGTGGTCCACTCCACGGATAGGATCCGAGAAGCAACGCCTGAGTTGAGAAACGTGGAAGACGTCAGAACCTTGGAAAGATGCAAAGGTAGTTCCAATTGGTAGGCAACTTCTCCTCGCTTGGCAAGAATGCGAAAGGGTCCAATGTAACGAGGAGCCAATTTGCCTTTGATACCGAATCGATGGGTTCCCTTTAAAGGAGTAACCCGAAGGTAAGCCTTCTCGTCAACCTCAAAAGTCATAGCCTTATGTTTGCGGTCATAATGGCTCTTTTGGCGAGATTGGGCTGTTTTCAAATTCTCACGAATAATGTGAACCTGCTCTTCTGCTTCCTGAATCATATCCGGGCCAAAGAGTTGTCTTTCCCCGGTTTCTGACCAGTTAAGAGGCGTTCGACATTTTCGTCCATAGAGAACCTCGAAAGGAGCTTTGCCCAAGCTAGCTTGATAGCTATTGTTATATGCGAACTCGGCGAATGGAAGGCATTTCTCCCAATCCATGCCAAAAGAGATGACAGAAGCTCGGAGCATATCCTCCAGAATTTGATTAACTCGTTGTACCTGACCACTTGATTGAGGGTGGAAGGCGGTGCTAAAGGAGAGACGAGTTCCCATAGCATTCTGGAAACTTTCCCAAAATCGAGAGGTGAAGAGACTTCCACGGTCCGAGTTAATTTCCAATGGAACACCATGAAGAGACACTATTCGGGAGATGTACAAGTCAGCTAGCTGGCTCGCGGTTATACTCTCACGAACAGGTAGGAAGTGGGCTACTTTGGAAAGACGATCGACAACAACGAAGATAGCATTATTCCCTCTCTTGGTCCTGGGAAACCCGGTAATGAAATCCATACCGATTTTATCCCATTTCCATTCAGGAATAGCCAAAGGCTGAAGGGTGCCAGCAGGCCGTTGATGCTCTGCTTTAACACGACGAAAGGCGTCGCAATTAGCAATGTATTGAGCAATTTCTCTCTTCATCCTAGTCCACCAAAACCTCTGGCGTAGGTCTTGATACATTTTAGTACTACCGGGATGAATGGTGAGAGGAGATTCATGAGCTTCCTTAAGGATCAATCGCCTCAGGTTGCATACCTTGGAAACCACTAGGCGGTCTCCAAAGAACACAACACCTTGGTCATCAACGGAGAAACAATCCGCAACTCCTTTCTTGATGTTTCTCTTAATATGGGAGATTCCCGGATCTACCTTCTGAGCTTTGATGATCTGATCCGTAAGGGTAGGTTTCGCCACCAGGGTGGATAGAAATCCTCGAGGAACAATGTGAAGGTTAAGCTTACAGAATTCCTCGTGGAGAAGTGGTTGAACTTGTTGTAACATCAAGTTGTTACAATAAGATTTACGGCTTAGCGCGTCAGCCATGACGTTGGCTTTGCCCGGGGTATAAGTTATTCCTAATTCGTAATCTGTGATCAACTCGACCCAACGTCTTTGCCTGAGATTCAAATCCGGTTGGGTGAAGATGTATTTCAGACTTTGGTGATCAGTGAAAATCTCGCAACGATTACCGAGAAGGTAATGTCGCCATGTTTTGAGTGCATGGACTACGGCTGCAAGCTCTAGATCATGTGTGGGATAATTATCCTCATGTAGACGCAACTGTCGGGAAGCGTAGGCAATCACGTGACGATCTTGCATGAGTATGCAACCTAGTCCTTGTCGCGAGGCGTCGCAATAGATAATAAAGTCCTTAGAGAAATCTGGTGGTATGAGTACGGGAGCAGATGTCAGGCGTCTTTTCAGTTCCTGAAAGCTGAACTCGCACTGTGGGGTCCACTCGAACTTTTTATCTTTCTTGAGGAGTTCAGTTAGAGGTTTAGCAACCTTGGAGAAATTCTCGACGAAGCGGCGATAGTAGCTCGCTAAGCCAAGGAAACTCCGAACTTGCTTGACCGATTCAGGTGGAGTCCAGTCAAGGATGGCTTGAACTCGCTCAGGATTGACAGCAATACCCTTACCAGAGATTACATGGCCTAGATAGGTCACTTCTGGCAACCAGAATTCACACTTAGAGAATTTAGCATAAAGGCGATGCTCTCGAAGTTTCATCAATACTAGCCTTAGATGCTCGGCATGTTCTTCCTCATTCTTGGAGTAGATGAGTATATCATCGAGGTATACTACGACGAATTTATCCAAATATTCCTTGAAGATTGAGTTCATTAACCGGGAGAAGGTGGCTGGAGCATTGGTTAAACCGAAAGACATGACGGTGTACTCGTATTGGCCATAATGAGTAACAAAGGCCGTTTTAGGAATGTCCCCGTTCTTGATTTTGATTTGATGGTAGCCCAACCTCAAATCCATTTTAGAGAAGACTGAGGATCTAGCGAGCTGATCATACAGGTCGTTGATCCTGGGAAGCGGATACTTGTTCTTGATAGTGACTAGGTTGACAGGTCGGTAATCTACAACCATCCGATCCGTACCATCCTTCTTCTTGACAAAGAGGACGGGGCAAGCCCACGGAGAAGAACTAGGACGGATGAAACCCTTTTTCAAGGACTCATGGAGTTGTTTCTTAAGCTCGGCTAGCTCTAGGGGTGCCATCTTATAAGGTCTTCTAGAGATTGGGACGGTTCCTGGAACAAGGTCTATCACGAACTCGACATCCCTGTCAGGTGGAATACCTGGCAGTTCTTCTGGGAAGACATCCGGGAAGTCACGGACTGGAACATCTTCAAGGTCTGGAAGAGGGTTGGCATTTAATGAGTAAAGCTGACGCTTAGACACCCGGGTCAAAACATTGACTGTCTTGCCCGACGGATGGGTGAGTTGAACAGTTCTAGTAGAGCAATCAATCTTAGCATAATGAGCTGACATCCAGCCCATACCCGAGATGATGTTTATGTCCGAGGACTTGAGAGCTATTAGTGATGCTAGGAAGACCAATCTGTCGACAAGAATTTCATTTCCATGGCTTATCCTAGAGGTTTGCCACTTAGAACCAGGGGTTTGGATTACCATGGAGGTGGGCATGTCACAAAATGTGGTGTTGTGCAATCGAGCATAGCTCTCAGAGATAAATGAATGAGATGCTCCAGTATCGAAAAGAACAGTTGCCGGATGGCAATTAACAAGGAGCGTACCAAGGACGACGTTGGGATCCTCATGAGTTTCCTCAGCTGAAACATAGTTGACATGGCCACGTGCAGTGGTGGCTGGCTTGGCGTAGTAAGTCTTTCTTGCTGGCTTACCACGGCCAACGGATTGTCCAGGTTGATTAGGGTTGTTTCGGGGGCACTCGCGCAAATAGTGACCCGTTTCTCCACACTTGAAGCACGTCACAACATTGGGGCATGGAGCAGCATTAGCAGCGGGGCCACCATAGACCTTGGGCGGTGCATACGGCTGGTTGGGGCGAGGCGCCTCGAAGGATGGCCTCGGAGTGAACCTAGGTGGCAGAGCAGTGTTTGGAATCCAGACCCGGCGCTTCTGAGATCCAGAGCCGGATGAGGAACCAAAATCGCGAGAGTGCTTGCATGTAGCGTCATAGTCAGACTGTCCTGTCTCAGCACTGATGGCCTTATTGACCAATTTCTGGAAAGAGGTGCACTCGTGCAGACGAAGATCACGGTGAAGCTCGGGGCTAAGTCCCTTGTGGAACCTTGCCTGCTTCTTGGCGTCGGTGGATACCTCTTCAGGAGCATAGAGTGCTAAATTTCCAAACTCACGGCTGTATGCATCCACAGTCAGTCTGCCTTCGGTGAAGTTGCAGAATTCTTCCCGCTTACGATCTATGAGACCCTCCGGAATGTGATGCTCACGGAAAGCCTCACTGAATTCAGCCCAAGTAGTGATTTGGCCGGCTGGGCGCATAGCCTCAAAGTTTTCCCACCAAAGGCTAGCAGGGCCTTCGAGGTGATAGGCAGCGTAGGTGACCTTATCAGCTTCGGCTACGTTGGCAGAACGTAGCTTGTGGGTGATGCTGCGAAGCCAATCATCCGCATCAAGGGGCTCGACGGAATGGTTAAACTTCGGTGGATACAACTTGATAAAGTCATTGATGGACACCAAGTCGTTCCTCTGATGACGTGCAGTATTCTGCTCAATTCGCTCTAGCAAGCGGTTAGTCTCACGCTTGTTTCTTTCTGCCTCCAGCATAACTTCGGCCAGTGAAGGCGGTTGGGGCAGATTCTCCCCCCTAGCTGCATTGGCTTCACCCTGCGCCTGGACAGCAGGGTTGTTGCGGGTGTTAACCATCCTAGGAGAAACAAAACAACGGTTTAGACAAGGATGGCTAAATCTTGGCAGGGAAGTGCGGAATGTAATGGATAACACGGAATGCAGAGATGATCATCAGTATGACATGGTAATATAGAAACCGACATATATATACCAACGGTCATACACACCATACATAGTTTAGTACAAGCCCAGGCTAGAGTACGGCTACGATGAAAGACGATACATCTCATCAGAGGCATTCCAAGCTCCTATACATTATTTTTCTACACCTCCGGAACGTGATACACACCAAGTCGTATCCCACAAGACACGCAGGACTGTGGGGAATACAACTGTTACAATACTAGTGGAACTACTACCAACTCAGACGTCTCCGTAGTAATCTTCGTAGAAGTCACCACCATGTCCTGGGAGCTGAACATGATCATCTGGAAACAGTCGGTCCTGTGGAGCTTGCGGTCCATAAGGACTCGGGTGTGGCCTTGGTCCAACAAACGGTGGCAGACGGGGTCCACGAGGAGGGGTGATGCCTCCTACATCACGCCATTCCATACATTCTGGTAGACCAGACCTCACGGGGTACAAGTCCCTCATGTCCATATACCCGGCCTGCACGGTAGGTGCAAACCGTGTCAGAGTGGCCCAGTGATCAGAATGGGCATTAAAGAGCTCCATTCGCAAGGCACGATTCTCACGGTCCTTGTCCTCAAGCATCTCGGTGGTGGTGCGGAGTAGTGAATCCTCATGGGTAGGATCACAGTAAGTAGCCTGATAGTACCCCTGTGCCCCAGGGAGTGCTGCTGGCATATAGCAGAAGTCAGTGTTCTGAAGCAAGGCAGTTCTGGCTCGCATGATAGTCATCATTGAGTAAGCTGCGTCTTGCACGGACATCTCGATGGTAACCCCAAGTCCATAAGAGCAATGGAGGGGTTCAGTAGCTCCAGGATAGGAAGGGTAAATCCTGACTGTGCAAAAATATTGGCTTTGATTAAAGTCTCGAAACTGCTCCTCGACGGTATACTCGGGATACCAACGATAGCCTGTCTCAACCATCACTCGGACCAGCATGGCCGTGTGACCAGGTACATCGAGCCACCGGGTCAAACGAACCACTTGATTCTGAGAACGGTTGGCCATCTGAAAGCACGGAATAATGCAAGGCATTAGTATTTCTAGGAGAATTCGGACAGCATAACGGCTGTAAATGCTCGGAAAAAGATTTGAGACATTCGCAACAGTTTGCAATACCACTCAACAACATCATGTCAAGGTTCTGGTTCAACCGACAACATACTAAGGTAGTAGAAACTGAACCGAAGCATGGAACCAACAATCCTCTAAGTTACTACGGATCAGTAACACGTGAACCTGATAGAGAGAAGAGAGCCTAGTCCTTAACCCACGTAGAATGAGAAGAGAATGACTCAGATCAGAGGGCATGGGGTAAGGAGTAAAAGCGCCTTACGTTCCCTCCCACAATCAATTCCCCTACATATAACTAAAGCATTTCTAGACTCGACATCGACCAGTTTGGCTTAACGCACCTACAGGAAGTCCGGCTCTGATGCCAACGCCGTCAGGACCCCGATTCTAAGTCACACCGATCTAGCCTGTAACACCTCATATCACATTGCGGCCTCACGCACGGTACTCCCACGGGTGTCGCCTTACCATGGCCCGGGACCGTTTGCGCCTTTTGGCTCACGTATATGACAATGTCGCTAGCATCCGTATGACAGAGAACCCGGGCCGACATGGCTAGTCGTGAACCCAAAGCGGCACTAGCGTATGGGGACAGGCATACATGAATCAACATCTAACGTGCCGGTCAGCAGCGTGTGAATCCGGGCTGTAGCACTGGGCTAACAGGACTCCGGGAACCCGGGCTGTAGCAGGCTAGGCAGGACTCCGGATGTCACCGCGTGACATTTCCCCGAAGGGACAGACACAGGAACGATATGAATCACATGCCGGCCAGTCAAGTGTCCAGAGCAGTAGTGCTGGGCTAGCAGGACTCCGGTGAACCGGGATGTAGCGGACTACTATGGCTCAAGGAGGCACTAGACTACATTTCCCCATAAGAGAGGCTGCCAAGGATAAACAACTAGATAGTCGGATCCCACACATACCAAGCATTTCAATCATACACACAATATGCTCGATATGTGCAAATACAACATGGCATCACAACAAAACCCTACAACTCAAGTACTTTATTTAAGGGGCTCCAGAGAGCCTTACATAACTTGTTCATACAGATAGGGGTCACATGACCCGACACTCAAGTCATACAATCATACAAGCACATGCGGAAGCAACTTGTCTGGGTACAGACGCTAGAAAGAAAGAAGGCTTGACGAAGCCTATCTATCTACGTAGGCCCTTCACAAGCACTACAGGAAACAACTACTTTGCCGTCTGCCACGGCGGACGGCAAAGGCTCGAAAGGCGGACAGCAAAGACCTTTGCCGTCAGCCGCGGACGGCAAAAGGCTCCGGCAAAGAAGGCTATGGTAAAAAGCTGCTTTGCTGTCTGCTTCCTGGCGGCGGACGGCAAAGGTTCTTTGCCGTCTGCGGCGGACGGCAAAGAGGGCGGACTGCAATAATTGCGCTGTCAGTCCGTTAAGTGGCTAACGGCAGACCTTTGCCGTCCGCCGCTGACGGCAAAATTTCTCTGGTCTTTGCCGTCTGCCGCTGATGGCAAAGTGCAGGTTCTTTGCCGTCTGCCACAGATGGCAAAGTGAAGGTTCTTTGCCGTCTGCCACAGAGGGCAAAGTCTTTGCCGTCTGCCACTGTAGGCAAACTGACCAAATGGGTCAGCTCCCAGGAAGCACAGTTGGCTGCCACGTGGCTTCTTTGCCGTCCGCGGCAGACGGCAAAGAGCTCTTTGCCGTCGGTGGCAGACGGCAAAGAGCCTGCATATTGGCTGTTTTTTCTGTTTTTTATTAAATCCCACAATTTGCACATAAAATATATATGACATATATAGATATATTTCCATATCACATATCTAGCACATAAGTTTCATATCACATCAGTTTCATCCATACACATTGTTCATACATAAGCAAGTTCCATCCATACACATTGTTCCATCCATATATATATTACAATGCAAAGTTTCATCAAGATAGCAAGTTCCATCATAGCAAGCTAGATACAATGCAAAGTTTCATCAAAGGAAAAGCAAGCACTCCATCATAGCAAGCTAGCTTCCATGAAGTGAATGAAATCTGCAAAATGGTAAATAAGAAAGTTAGAAATAGGTGACTAGAACAAGAAGAAGACTAGAACAAGAAGTATATGTCATTTATGAGCTAACTTAGGTGAAATGGATCATATATGAGCTAACTAAGTTGAAATGGGTTGTTTATGATCTAACTTAGTTGAAATGGATCATTTATGAGCCAACTTAGTTGAAATGGGTCGTTTATGAGCTAACTAAGGTGAAGGGCATCGTTTTTGAGCTAAGTAAGGTGAAATGGGTCATTTTGGAGCTAACCTAGGTGAAATGGGTCATTTTGGAGCTAACCTAGGTGAAATGGGTCATTTTGGAGCTAACCTAGGTGAAATGGGTCATTTTAAAGCTAACGTAGGTAAATGGATCATTTAGGAGCTCATCTACGTAAAATGGGTCATTTTAGAGCTAATTTAGTTGAAATGGATCTTTTTGAGCTAACTTAGGTGAAATGGATCATTTAAGAGCTAATTTAGGTGAAATGGATCATTTTTAGCTCACTTAGGTCAAATGGATCGTTTATGAGCTAAATTAGTTGAAATGGATCGTTTATGAGATAACCTAGGTAAGATGGGTCATTTTGGAGTTAACCTAGGTGAAATGGGCCATTTTAAAGCTAACGTAGGTAAAATGGGTCATTTTGGAGGAAAATAAGCTAACTCTAGGTCATTATGGTAAGCATATTGGAGGAAATAAAGCTAAGTCTAGGTCTTTATGCATTTGTTAAGCAAAACACTAGAGAAACTTACCGTGATCAGGGAGGTGTAGGAGCGGGGTGGCTAGTGCCGCTACCTGGAGAAGGATCGTGCGATGCGTTTCTGGAGTTAAGCTGCACCAAAGATCATTTGCAATGTCTCGTTAGCATTACGACACTCAAATGTTAAGACTACCAAGTAATGTCCATTCAAACTAAACTCACCGTGCTCCCAGGAGCAATCACTGGCATCGGCGGAGCGGGCTGACCGGACTTCTCGCACACAGACTGCACATTTGGTTTTCAGAACAGAGTCATACTAGTTAGTAATGAGACTCAAATGTTAAGACTAGCAAGTAATCTGCAGAAGAAACTTACCACAAGGAGCTCGTACATGGCCCTTGCCTGCATGTCATTCCGTGCCCTCTCCTCCTCCATCATCTTTCTTGTCCTCTCCTCCATCTCCCGCTACCTCTCCGCCGCCTCCGCCAGAAGTTTCTCCGTTCTATCTCTCTCAGTTTGTATAGCAGCCTGCAACACCACTCACATGACCATTTGTAATCATTGATGGAAGCGCACACAATGTATTGGAGAAAGATAACTGAGTACGTATCACTAACCTTGATGGCGAGTTGCACTGGCCGTTCACGAGGCCTTATCTCAGGAGCGGAGCTCGACTGGCGCGCCTTGATCTCCGGGAGAGTGCTAGGACAACGGATAAGTCCATCTCCAATGGCTATGGAGCCATGGGACCTCCCGCCACCAGATATCATCACCAGCTCTGGATCAATGGGACCCTGGCTCGGGTTAAAGTCCTCCCCTTTCCTCGCCTTCCCCTCATCTCTATATCTCACGAGCTTGTTGTGGGAGGAGATGTTGGTGAAGTTGTTTGCATCATCGAGGTCAGACTGAGAGAAAGCCTTGACTTTCTTGAAAGAGCCAGTGTGGGCCATGGCATACAGGTCATACACCTCTGGCACCTTATCCGCCTTATTGTGGCGTGCCTGAAAGAGAGAAACAATGAAAATTAGTAATTAAAGGGCTCAAGCTAGCATGATGAATGAATTGCATGAATCATGAAGCAAACCACATACCCAGTTGCGCCCGAACTGATATAAGTTGGAGCTGCCTTGATGGTGTGGCACACCTTCCATTTGGGCACGTTTGTCCTTGGCCTGGTTGTGGAGGGCTAGCCATTCTTGTGAGCACCACTCATCGACCAACACCTCCCAACAATCCATCCGATCCGCACACCATCTCGGAGGCGCCTAAGTTAGCAAATAGAAACTTGAGCGCTACGGCTAAGAATTACTAAATGAAGGAACTTAAGTAGAAGGCCTTAAGAATTACCTTCATGTACTGCTCCTTACTCAGGAACTTATCGCGGCACGCCGGCTTGGTCTTCTTGATACCACGCAAGGCGTAGTAGTCTCGAACAGCCTGCACCCGAGCCTCGTGCCGTAAGTTCTTGAGTAGGCGCTTGCAGACGTTCTGGATAACATTTGCGCTGTCCTCCTTGTATCCCTCCTCACACCTGTAGAATGTCTGCAATCAAATGAGACAATATTGATTAGTACAATTAATAAGTAGCTAGTTGAAGATTTTGAAATGTGTAAAGGAGAAATTACCCAGAACGTCCTGATCACCATGTCTGCCCTCGTGTCGCACACGATACCGTCGATAATGACATCCGGCGGGGCCGGGGCAGCCACGTAGTGCTCCCAGCTCAACCCAAGCTCTGGAAGCCGACCCTCACCAGGCAACGTGACAAACCCCGGGAAGTTTTGCCAGCAAAGAACTCCAAGGACGGAGTTGGGCCGGTGGACACTATGATGGTGGTCCCAACCCCTGCAGCATGACAAAGCCAACGCATTAGTTATTTGAAGAAACGTGAATGCAGAAGGTACAAAAATATTAAATGCACTTACGTAACTCTCCCCATCAGGGAAGATCAACCACCTCTGCTCGCGGGTCGCCGGCACGGACGGGAGCCGTGTAGCACCATGCTGGTAGACGGTGCCACCCTCCTCCTCAAGATCAGTCGGCTCCCCGCCATCATCAGCATGGCCACTCGGCTCCTCGGGCTGATCCGGCCAGGTACCCCATCCGGACGTGTGCTCCTCCGGGGTCTCGTGAGCCGAACTCTCATGGGCCGAAGGCCAGTCAACCCGAGGCTCGTGGGCCCAAGACCCGTGGATCGGAGGCTCGTGGACCGGAGTCCGTGTAGCCTCCTCCTCGGATGAGTCCACCCTAGCAGTCACGTGCTCGGGTGAAACAGCTGGGGGTGGCGGCGAGGAAGGCGCCGTAGCAGTCACCCTACCTCCTCTCCCGCGACCACGTGCCCCACCTCCTCTCTTCCTACCTCGTCCCCTGCTGGGCACCGCGGTCGACGAAGAAGGGCCCGGCGGTGTGGACATACTGTCGAGCAACGCTCGGCGGAGAGGTACGTCTGGAATCGAAGACCTCAGACCACGCGCCGACGAAGAAGGGGGCTTGGCGCGCTCCCGACCAGCGCCCACCATCTTTCAACACCTGCCATGACAAACAGTAAACGAAATTAGTACAACATAAAAAAAAGACCGACATGAATAATAATATGTGTATCACTTAAGTGTATCATCATCAAGTACAACATTAAAAAATTTAATACCTGACACTACTAATAATCTCGATCAGTATCATCAATAAATGCATAATCATCATCATCACTATAATCAATGACGGGCTCATAGGGTTCAGTGGCATCAACATGTGCAAGGCCACCTTGACGTAATCGGTCAAGCAATGACAGGTCATCCGCAGCAGTAACCTCTTCTTGTTCCGGCTCTTCTTGTTCCTCCTCTGGGGTGATGTCGGATTCACTGTCGCTGTCTACTTCAATGTTTTGGGGTGAAGTATAGCGGTTCTTGAAACGCTTTTTGGAAAGACGTGTCTCTTGGAAGAATTCTCCTTCATATGTGTCTGGGTTAATGTGAGGTTCATAATCCTCTTCCTTTGGGGGAGATAGTCTAGCACGTGGCGGCACTTCATAAACGACATCCCAACCTTTCAGATTTGGATTAGTTTGGCAGACCCACGGTAGATAGAATACTTGGGTCGCCTGTTGAGCCGTAATATAGACATCAGGAACATCTAAATGGGTGCTTTGGTTGATTTCAACTAGCCCTATATGTTCATGAGTCCTTCTAGTCTCCTTCGGCTGAAACCAATAACATTTGAAGACTACGACATTCGGTGGGTTTTCACCATAGAATAGAAGTTCATAAATTGCTTCAACTCTCCCATAATACTCGGTACCTCCTTCGCCGATAGCAGATACACAACAATTTGTAGACTTTCGGTCGGCCATAGATAGCTCTTTGCCATAGGTACGAAAGCGATACCCGTTGATGTCGTATTTGTCAAATGAACGGACCTTATAGTCAAAACCATTAGCGACTTGTCTCAATTCGGCGTCCATAGACTCTGAATTAGCCTACAAGTTTAATATGAAAGGATTGTTGCATTACGCACAAATTAGCGAATTAAACCGGGATAGCCGCCTACAAATTAGCCTACAAGTCTAATAGAAATTACCGTTTGTTTGAACCAAGAGATGAAACCGGGATAGCCGCCTCCTTGCTTTGCGAGAAGCTCATACTCTTCGACAGAATCCTTTTGGATCACCGCTCCATACGAGAATAAGGCGACGTATCGACTGTATGAAATATCCAGGAATAAGAGCAGTTCAAAGGAAATAGAAGTTGCGAAACTATGTACCGAGAACTTACTCGATGTACGGCCGCACTTCTATCAGGTTGTTGAAGATATACAACGAAATGGTCCGCCATTGTTCGTTATCCAAAGATACTGGATTTGAAACACTGGCTGGTGCGAGATTCCCTTTGAATAGGCTGAGGTTGGATCCACCCTTTTTAGGGTCGTCAGCATTGTACCGAGGCTTCGGATTATGCAAATGACGATTTTTGGCTTCGTAGTGTGCTTTCACGAAGTTTGCCGCCTCTTCAGTGATGAATGCCTCAGCCATCGATGCTTCAATTCTACGTTTATTTTTACATTTTTGTCGAAGCGTCTTCTGCATCCTCTCAGTTGGGTAGCACCAACGATTTTGCACGGGCCCCCCAATCTTGCCTCGGTCGGGAGATGCAAAATCAAATGTTGCATTGGATTAAAGAAGCCCGGTGGAAAGATCTCTAACTTGCAGATCAACTCCGGTGCCAACTCTTCCATTTCTTCTAGCACGCCAGGCGATAGTTCTTTCGCACACAGAACACGGAAGAAATAGCTGAGTTCTGCCAGTACTAGCCATTCATCCTCAGGGCTGAAGCCACGCAACATCACCGGCATTACCCGCTCAATCCATATGTGCCAATCATGACTCTTGAGACCAAATATCTTCAATTTATCAAGACTGGCTCCCCTCTGTAGATTCGCTGCATACCCATCGGGGAACATCAACTGCATTTTCACCAACAAGATAATTTCCCTCATAGCTGGCCTTCCAAGATTGAACCATGCCTTTGGCTTCGTCCAGTTCTGCTTTCCTTTCGGTTCTTTCATGTTTTGTAACGGCCTATCACATAGCGCCTCCAGATCGACTCTAGCCTTAGTATTATCCTTTGACTTCCCATCTATGCCGAACAATGTACCAAAAAGTGCCTCGGCGATATTCTTCTCAGTGTGCATCACGTCGATGTTGTGTGGGCAAAGGAGGTCTTTGAAGTAAGGCAGATCCCATAAGCATGTTTTGTGAGTCCAGGCGTGCTTAGAATTATACCCCTTGAAGTACCCTGGACGCTCTGGATCTGGCTCGAGAGCGTTTAACTGATCCAGGGTCTGTTGGCCTGTCAATGCATGTGGTGCAGAGTTTTTGACAACTCTACCTCTGATGAAGTTCTTCTTGTCTTTCCTGAACTTATGGCGAGGATTCAGGAACTGTCTATGCACGTCGAAGCAAGAAAACTTGCGACCGGCTTGAAGCCAACGAAACTCAAGAGCTCCCTTGCCTGTGGGGCACAGGAACCTTCCATGCACACACCAGCCAACGAATAGCGCATACGCCGGCAAGTCATGCGTCGAGTACATGTACCAGACACGCATTATGAAGTTCCGTTTTCTACAGGCATCGTATGTCTTGAACCCATTACCCCAGGCTTCTTGCAATTCGTCCTTAAGCGGTTGCATGTACACATTCATATTTTTCCCCGGATAGTTGGGCCCTGGAATTATCAACGTCAGGAAAATGTTCTTTCTTTGCATAATCTGTCCAGGGGGGAGATTGAGTGGAAAGACAAATACGGGCCAACAACTATATTGGGCTACCGTCATACCAAACACACTGAACCCATCCGTGCTGATGCCGACTCGAGGATGCCTCGGATCTGCCGCTTTGTCACCATGTAATTCATCAAACTTTTTCCACGCAACACCATCCGATGTGTGTACAATCATCAGATTCCCATCTGCATCTAGTTCGGTTCTTTTGCCCGTTTTGTGCCATGTCATCTGTCTGGCCGTCTCTTCGACCATGAAAAGACGTTGAAGTCTTGGTACGATTGGCATATACCGAAGAACACTAATGGGGATTTTGGTCTGTGTCTTCTCACCCATACTGTTGTCTACCACAACATACCTGAAAGACTTGCAAATGGGACAATAGTTCAAGTCCGCATAGTCAAGCCTAAACAAGACACATCCTTTCTCACAGGCATGTATCTTATCATAGGGCATCTTCAGTGCACGGAGGATTTTGTCCGACTGGTACAGGTTTGCAGGCATTACATGGCCTTTGGGTAGAAAGCGTCCAAATACTGTCATCATTGCATCGTAGCATTCTCTGCCCAAGTTGAACTAATCCTTCAGAGCCATTACTTGTGAGATGGCATCCAACTGACAAAGCTCAGTGTGCTCATGGAGCGGACATTTTGAAGACTCCAACATTTCATTGAAGGCCTTTGCAGATTCCTCCATCTCCTCGTCCGAATCCCGAGCATCATCAAAGTCTTGCACCATGTTTTCCATCCCGGTACCATGCTCGTCGGTGCGACGACGATCCACCTCAGCTCGGTCACGTTGGGCAGACTCACCATGAAATGTCCACACCGTATAATCGGGCGTAAAACCACTCTTCTGCAGGTGTTTGCCCATTTCAGCCTCTGTCCTCTTTTCCCAATTGCCGCACCGTAAACAGGGGCACCAGGTTTTCCTCTGGCCATTTGCAAATGCGGCTCGCACAAACCCCTTGGTTTTTGTGAACCATTCAGTGCTCCATTTGTTCTGACCAGTGTGACCGGTGTACATCCACGCACGATCACCCATCTTGACTTTCACAGCTACTAGACACACAACAAATATATATATATATATATATATATATATATATATATATATATATATATAATTCACCATGTATGTATTCATCAGTTGATCTACTTTGTCAATTTTATTACGTCCATGCAACCTACACTCTAATAGGTAATGATAGGTCCTAATCCCACCCGAGTATGTTTAGATTGGGTTCATTTTCCCATGCTATGCCCCGGATCCCACGCAAAATTTCGGCAGCACCTCCCCGCTGTTCTCCTGATACTCGTCTCTGCAATAAACAGAGAGGATGTGTACCCGGAGAACAACAGGGGAGGCACTAACGAAATTTATGCGTCGGATCCGGAGCAAAGCATATGGGAAAACGAACCCAATCTAAACATACTCGGGCTGTCCATGGATAGCGTTGGACAATTCGAAAGAATCAAGGTTATAAATATGCAAATGCATGCATATTTATAACTATGACGCTTTCGAACGGGAGACACATATTGGTTACGCATACTGATGATTCAAGACACATATATATCTAGCTATCAAGTTTCATCGGAATAGATCAAATAATTAATGGGGGAGGAGGACATGTCATTTGTGCTCACCCACGAACGAAGGGGCAGAGCTCGTCAAACGCACGGCGAGGTCGTCGAACACCAAACCTCGCAGCGATGAAACAACTGCACATTTAAAACTA